>NC_079474.1:4941579-5244610 GCF_026230105.1 Diorhabda sublineata | reverse complement strand
AACGAGGCCGTCCTAACTGCTATGACCAACATGAGAAAGCTGTGCGCAAGATGGATGCCGCGTTTGTTTATAATGAAAGAAAAACAGCGTCCATCGAGCGTTTGGCAATGTTTCACATAAATTTCTGCGCTATTTCATCATCATTTCACATAAAAAAAATAGCAATCAAAACAATGGATTGAAAAGGGACAACCGGCTTCGGTAAGATCATGTCGTCGGTATCTTGGGATGCGCTTGGAATCATTTCCATTGACTATCGTGAAAAAAGAAAAAAACTATCATCGGTGAATGTTATGCTAACTTATTGTGACGTTTAAGCGAAGAAATCAAGCATTTGTCTAAGAAGAAAGTGTTGATTCGTCAAGACAATGCACCAGCTCACACATCCGTTATTGCAATGGCTAGAATTACTGAATTAAAGTTTGGATCGTTACCTCATGCACACTATTCGCCAGATATATATTTTCTGTTCCCAGACTTAAAAAACTGGTTCGGTGATCAGAAATTTTTGCACAGTGACTATTTTGAGTATCTCGACAATTCTTATTATAAAAAGGATATCGAACTAATTAAACTTCTCTGGGAAAAGTGTATAGAGCTAAAAGGAGATTTTGAGCCAAGCCCGGACCATCCTCGTATACATTTTTTCTGTTTTATACCTGCATAGCTGAAGAAAATTAGAAGCTAGAGCTAATGAAAAACTTCTTATTAGATTTATAAAAATAGTATATCATATGTAGTATTTTAAATTTTACTATCGCACTAAAAATTTATTATGAAGGTGAATTTCTCTTTTTTTTATAGCGTGGTAGAACCATGGGCACTCAGCAGCTTAATTTCATATTTCAAACCCGGTCAAACGAAAGTAACTAAGAACGAAGCATACTATTACGCTGCATTGGTATTAATCATCCACATCGTCTACACCATTTATATACACAACTATATTATATGGGTGCAACAATTAGGAGTTGAAATAAAAACTGCATTTTCCTCATTATTATATAGAAAAGCATTGAAGCTAACGCCGACGTCTGTATCAGAAATAACATTGGGAAACATCGTGACGCTCATTACCAAAGATGTGTATTCTTTCCAGCAATCCATATGGATCGTAAACGATATGTGGATCGCGGTGGTACAGACTTGTCTGATTTGTTATTTACTCTATGCGAAAATCGGAGTTATTTCTTTTATAGGTATTGCTGTTATACTGAGTGTTATGCCGCTACAAGGTAAATAAATTTTATTCAGTAAATTACATTTTTAGTGAATATATCATGGTTCATAAACGTCTATTGGTTGAAAAGAAGCAAATATATCCAGTGTATCACTTCTTTAGCTACATTAATGGCACATTCAAATTATAGTTGTATAAATCTTATTATCTTACAAAATAGCTTTTTAAAGCATAAGCTTATGAGTTCAAATAGCATAAAAATTGATATTTTGAGGTTAGTTTTCTAACCTCAATAAAATATAAAGAGCCTTAAGTATAAACAAAACTTAATTGTCCGTTCTTGTGAAATAAAGCACGTAAGTAAGCTTCCCCAATATCAGAAAGGTCGTGACACGACTATCCACTTAGGTACGCGGAGCACGACCTTTACCTACCCACTGAACGTTCAGAATTAGTTAAGGGCTCAATATTTTACAAAGCAAAAAAAATGCACAATCAATTGCCAATTGAAATCAAATCGATGTCATGTTATAGTCATTTTTTTGTTTGTTTTTTATTTTTTACAAGTTTTTGACTACAAATTGTAACATTTTTTTAACAATAAAGCATTTCTCTCTCTCTCTCTCTCTCTTTCTTTCTCTCTCTTTCTCTCTTTCTCTCTCTCTTACTATCTTTCTTTCTTTCTTAGATGGACAGGTATCGCTACTTCCAAGTACTGTAAGTAAATGAAAATCACATGACTATAAGTCTGGACTGTAATGTGAATGATCAAGTATTTTTCATTCTATTTTACCACTTTCTGCTAAGTTGCAGATGCTGTGTGTGTTTTGCCGGCGTTATTGTAAAGGAGCAAAACTTCGTGAATGGAAAAATCTCGCTTTTTGTCGATATTGAAGCGTGTCTTCTGTCATTGTCAAACTTGTTCAGTTTGATCTATAATTTAATCATGAATTGACGTACGAATGAACAACGCTTGCAAATTATTAAATTTTACTCAAAATGTTTGGTCCTTCTACTGAGGGAACTGTTCGGAAGCTTGCGACTAAATTTGGAACCCAGTTTACACTATTAGACATTAAACCACTAACACGCGAACATACAGTGAGGACCGAAGAATATATTGCGGCTGTATCCGCTAGTGTTACTGATGACCGTGAAATATCGATTTATCGCCGTTCGAAAATTCTGCGAAAGTTTATAAGATATGGCTGGTGTAACAACTGAGGCCACACTATCTCCCACAACGTCTAACATTTGGTGAATGGGCGCTGGCAAAGCTGAAGGGAGATCCACTTTTTCATAGAAAAATTTTGTTTTATAATGGATACGTCAATAAGCGGAATTACCGCATCTGGATTGAATACCAGCTAGAAACATTGCAAGAGATACCAATGTATCCCGAAAAAGTCACTGTTTATTATAGATTATGGGCCCGTGGCATCATCGGGACGTACTTGTTCAAAAGCGACGATGGCCGGAAAATTACTGTGAATGGCGCTACCGTGTGATGATTGACGATTTTTTTGCCCAAAATGAAAGAATTGGTCATGCCTGACATGTGGTTTAAACAAGATGGTGCCACATACCACTTGGCACGCGAAACATTTGCCAAATTGAGAGCTGCCTTCGGTGAACAGTTTATCTGACGTTTGTGCGCCTAGGTCGTTTGATTTAACGCATTTGGACTATTTCTTGTGGGGCCGTGCTAAGGCTAATAACTACAAGGATAAACTAGCAACGATAGATGCACTGGAAGCCAATATTGAAGCAAGTTATCATGGATAGCTATAAACCCAGTGAAACATCAACATCATGAGCAGTAATAAAGAGTTCTGACAGATTACACAAGGAAAGAGTACGGTAGACAATTAAAGCGGATTTGGTCAGCGAAGACAACAAAAATAGTAAGAACAAAGAAAGAATGGAGACTAGCTAATAGTGACGTGATAATACGTGAAGATAGGCAAAATCTCGAATATGGAGAACTTCAGAATCCATTTTATTACTCGTGATAAATCGGTTAAGAATTTGTTTTATTCAAAGGCTGCGAAAAGCCTAACCAAAAGAACGTCGAAACCAAAAGCAAAGAGAGTGAAATACAGGACAGTACCCTGTACAAAAGAAGGGGATGGAATGGAACTAGAAGAGCGATAAGCAAAGAAGATTTATGACCTTGTATTTTGAGGGGTATATTCTACAAGAAGTTCGGATTAGAATGTGTTTGTGAATCTACACGTAATTTATCATTTTTCCTCTTTTTATTTGATCGCACATAATTTTGTTTTATTTTTTTCATAATAATAATTTCTTTTTTATGAAAATCTCGTTATTTTTAGTAATTATTGGAAGATTTGTAAGTAAACTCCGATTATCCGCTGAAAAAAAGACAGATCAACGATTACAAGCCATACAAGAAACTCTATCAAGTATTAGAATTATCAAAATGTACAAATGGGAAGAATATTTTCGAAATAAAATCAACCAAGCTAGATTGTGAGCTATACCCAAATTTCCTAAATCCTCCATTTTTGCTATTCTTTCGCTTTTAGGGCAGAAATCAACCGGATGCTGTTAGCATTTTATTTAAAAATAATAATAGTTCTTTTGGGTGTTCTTTTTTCAAAAATTGGATTTTACGTATTAATCATTTCATGTATATGGATGGGTTATCCGACAGAAGCAGAACTGGTATTTTATCTCTTGACTATTTTCAGAGATCTGAAACATTCTTTAGGAGTTGTTATACCATATGGTATAGGCCGAGGAGCTGAATTATATTCAGCAATAACACGAATTAATAAAGTCATTAAAGGTAATGGAATTTTGTTATAGATAGACGAAAATACACCAGATTCATCCATTCAATTTCTATGAAATTATTTTCTTCAGTTATTTTTCTTACTACTAATTATATTTCTGTTACGTTATAACTTTTTGTGTCTTACTTCATTTACTTTATTTATTTTTACTTCATACTTAGTTCTAAATATAATTTTAGATCTCTGTTTTGTGTGATGAGTGATTGAAATATGAAGGAGAAATAGCAATCTTGAAACACTTTTACAGTCAAAGCTAGGATTGTAATAATTATTATTGTCTATGCATTACGTAATATAAGATAAATATTGTTGGATATTCAAAATTTAATAGAAAAATGTTATAATTTTAGGTGAAGAATTACCTCCAAAACTTGGCTCTGATGCTCCAACTCAAAGTCCCGTAATCGAAGTAAAAGAAGCAACTGTTAAAATAAAAGATAAAGTTGTATTAAAGAATATCACGTTAAGTATCAACAGCGGCTTGATTTTGGTAACTGGAAGAGTCGGATCTGGAAAAAGTTCTATGTTAAAAATGATCCTACAAGATTATCCTTTGGCAGATGGACATTTATTAACTTTCGGTCGAATTTCCTATGCTTCGCAAGATCCTTGGTTATTTCCTTCTTCAATAAAACAAAATATTCTATTCGGAGAAACTTACAACGAGAAAAGGTGAGAAATTACACTGAATAGTAGTTAAAATGTATATGAAAACTGTTAATAATTTACTTTTACGTAGTGCAGTCGATGAGTTCTTGGCCTCATATGGTAAATAGAGCGCGTTCGCATAAATCTTTAATCATGCGACAAGTCTCAATAAGCTTTACACGAAAGTTTCAGTTTGCTGCTTCGATCCAGTATACTATAGTAGAGCTCGAACGAACACTCAGTCAAAATGTTTTGAGAAATGTCAAATATTGGTACAGAAATTCCATCGAATGAAGGATTAACACCAACACAAATCCAAAAGAAAATGGACACAGTATTCGATGACTTGTGCACATTTTAACAATTAAAAATTAGTTTATTTATTATTAAAAGTTTTTCCGCTGGAGACGAGAATCATTAGAAGATGACCGACGGCGGTGACTACTCCAGAAAACATTGAATAAGCGGAACCAATTATTCACAGGCGCCTTAAAACAAAAGAAATTGCAGCAACAAGGAATCTAAGGCTCCTACATAAGCATTTAAATATGATGAAAATTAGTTGGTGCTTCGAAATCTAAGCGCAATGCAAAAGCGACGTCGAGTAATGTTATTAGCGATTTTTCAGGCTTTACCGCGAGGACCAAGAAAGTGTAATCCGATCAATGGTAACATGTGATGAAACTATGATCTTTTACTTTGATCCGACATATAAAATAGATTTCGTTGAGTGGCATCGAAAAGGAGAGCCCGTAAAAAAGAAAGCAAAGGTCACGGAAAACATCAAAAAATGATAATTTTGAGACTACAAGGGTATCCTTTTGATTGCTTTGAAGAATCGAATATAACCATTAACATGGCACGTTACTTACTGAGGCAGTTGTATCCAAAATTATCGGAAAATCACACTGTTTCACTGTTTCCAAGGCTTCACAGAGATTGAACACTTATCATATAGCCCTGATCTGTCCCCATTCGACTATTTTTAGTCCTTAAACAGCGACAATGAAATTAAACAGGCGGTGAATAAATATTCTGACTCTAAAGATGCATGATTATATTTTTATAGTGGCATAGAAGCTTTTGTCAGACATTCTAAGAAGTTTGTGGAAATAAAGATCTTTCTTTCTATGGCTAAGAACTTATGGACTGCACTACATAACATGTAAAGAGCTGAAAATTTAATTCATTAATCGGTTACTGTTTACAAACGTATCATTTAGTAAATAGAAGTCATAAAACGATTCTTTATTTCAAAATAAATCACTACTTCATCGAAACCAAATATCTTTCTCTTGACTATCTTGGAGTTTACAAAGAGCCGGTAATCACCGGAGAAAGAGATCTAGAAAATATATTGGATAATTTTTTTTTCGCTAGATTGATCTGTGTAATATTCAGTGATATTTTTCAAGCCACTACCGCCATCTTTAGGTCTGGCCAGGTACTTTTGGGACTATCCTCGTACATACCCAAAGACATGAACTTGCAAAAAAACGACGAAGGCTTAGCAAAAAGCTGTAAGAACCTTAAAAATAATAACCAATATTATGTGAATAAATAAAATTTCTCTCATTATTGTCCTTTTATTATTTTTCTTTTGTTACAATTTTACTCCAAGAAAGTTTCCGAACATTCCGTACCATAATAATATTTTGTGTAAACAATCATTTTGACTTCAAGGATATGAAAGTAAATACTTGCTTTCTATTTAAATAACTTACTTAAAAACTGATATCTGATATGAATAATTTTGAACCTAAGAATTACGTAATAAACGTATTTTTGTAAGCTACAGATACCACTCTCTGAAGGACTAAAACAACACCATTTAAAAACATTTTTTTGAAACCTCCAAACCCCCTGGAGATTCCGTGGACTTATGTCCTGACCTCTCCAGAGCGAACTTCTTGGCACTCCACTGGTTTCTTTTCGTTTCAATCTACATCTATCTTTGCATGTACAATATATGATCCCATCTGAGAGTTGATCATCTTCAACAGGCTCCATTTCCAGTATTCATTTTGGCATCTGGGTTCTGGGACGTGATTGTGCCCTTAGAGCCCTTTGTTTCCTTATTACTCCCTAATTTCTGGAGTTATTATTTCTTGTGTCCTGTAGAAACCTTCTTTGTATTCGATAAAATAATTAAAATAAAGTTTTCACGGAATCTCAATTTTTAAAATTATTTGTGTGAACAGTTTCTGATCTACCTATAAATTTCTATAATCCCCATGCTAATTTTCTTTTATCAGATACAAAGAGGTGATAAAAGTTTGTGCTCTAGAATACGATTTAAGTTTGTTCGAAAAAGGCGATGAAACCATCGTTGCAGATAAAGGACTAAATTTAAGCAAAGGACAACAAGCTAGAGTGAATCTAGCCAGAGCTGTATATAAAGAAAGTGAAATTTATTTATTAGACGATTCCTTGACAGGTATACAACATTTTATTATCATTTGCCATTGTACCATTTTGTTATTTCAATATTTTTAGCACTTGACGCTCATGTTCAAGATTATATTTTCAACGAATGCGTCAAAACTTTCCTCAAAGACAAAATTTGTATATTAGTTTCGCAAACGGCAAATCATATACAAGAAGCCGATACAGTGATTATAATAAACTCAGGAGAAATAAAATACAATGGAAAACCAACTGATAAAGTAATTAAGCAAATTGAAGAAATCGTTGTTGAAGATGACGATTTAGAAAAAGAAGTTATAGAAAAAAATGAACCTAAAATGAATGGAGATGTCAAACATAACGATTTGTTTGAAACAGAACAAGTAGCAGTGAAGCCGAACGTTTACAGTGAGGTTCACAAAAAAGGAGAAGTTGATTTCGCTGTTTATAAAAAATATTTCAAATTCGGTGGTGGATTTTTACTCATTTCCCTTATCGCCATATTGTTTGGCTTAACACAAGGAACGGAAAGTTATTCAGACAAACTTTTAACAAAATGGTAAGTTGTACTTTATCTAATTTACTATCAAATTAATAACGTGTAGCAACGATTTGACCAACACCCACCATACAGTAGCTTAGTTTGTCGTTTGATATTATTGCTGATCTCCTTAAACATGTTTCTTTCTATACTTTCATTTTTTGTCTTCTCCTCATAGGTACTAGAGAGATATTAAAAAAAAAGATAGTGACCGACCCATAACGACTATTCTGTAATCAATACAATTTCTTGTTAGGTCAAAGTAATGCAAGTGATGAATCTGTACATTTTTGTTATTATGTAATGCTACAAACATTGTGTCAAGATTGCTACTATTCAAAATCAATTCTTTTCTCTTCGGTTACATCTTTTCTGCGGAATACTTTATTTACTCTTGGATATATTAGAAGAATTACATCTATTTGGTAGTAGATGTAGCGGACAACTGAATAAATGTAAAGTGTGGATGACAAATACTCATGCCACCTGCACTCGTGTCAAGAGCCTCTAGAACGTGCCTTATGTAAATCTGGAGCGGGCATGCTGCGGACGGGATGTAAATAAACAGGTTTTAGACAGCATTCCAATCAATAAGTTAATCTAACTAACATTTTGTTGGTTGTTAGCTTGATTTGTCTAAAGAATTGCAGCTTGGAAAAACTTAGCCGTAGCCCAAATGTGGCTGTTTCTTAAGACTCACGATTGTGATTGTGAATCCCATAAAATGTGAGGATAACACCATTATTATGGAAATTGTCAAAAAAAAAGTTATTAACAAAGTTGTAGGCGAAGACATGTTCCTTATCTGGAAAAAATGTCTGTTATACATTTTTTTCGAACATGACACAATATTATATGATAAATTGCATCAAAACTTCACACATGATGATCCTCCTAGTAAATGAGCTCAACAACAACAACAAAAATGGAACGGTGACAGTATTTTCATCATAACGTATTTAAAAACATGTTTGCTTTATTACACAGTTATCAACCAATCTAAAATTTTAGTTACAAACCTCTGTGGACCCATGAAACTTTGTTGAGTTACACAGAACAGGTTGAGTCTGAGATGGTGGTGGAATAAGACCAGACGCGAGACTGCGGTTAGTTTTATACCTGATCCATATGAACGATGCGCTCTCTCTCTCGCGATAGCTCTACTATGAATCATTTGGAATCAAAAAAATCCTTATCACAAGGATAACAATAAAGTGACTCATACATGAGATAGGATCAGTAAAAGAGTGTGATCCACCAACTTCCCCAATTTGACTTTAGCTAAATGGTATGACAATATTGGTAGGCATATAAAGTAGCTAACGCAGTCAATTGAATTACATCTATTTGGTAGTAGATGTAGCGGGCGGCTGAATAAATGTAGATGGCGAGTTCTCATACTACCTCCACTCACCAAGACTCGTGTCAAAAGCCTGTAGAAGGTGCCTCGCAAATATCTGAAACTGTCAAGCTGCAAAGGGGATGTGAATGAACAGGTTTTAGCCAGAGACATGAAAGAGAGAATAAGTGGCAGCATGTCGGAACGTACTAATACCCTAAACTACCATTTTGATCTTTACCATCAGCGGCAAATTTTAAAAAACCGTTATGAGGCTTTGAATGTTACTCCTAAACTTGCATAAAAATTGTGATATTTTGAAATACGTAATAACACAATTGAAATACATGTGCAAGTGTTTGGGGCCGTACATTAAGAAAACTTAGATTTTTACGAAAATCATTTTAGCACAACAACGTTCCCATTAAAAAATTATTATAATAGACAATTTACATTTAGATCAAAATGGAGGCTCATCGTCATACCTCGAAATTTGCATGTGCACTCGTCTAAGTTCATTTTTTCCTACAATTTAATTTGAAGTTACAACTGCGTATACTGGGAATTAAGACGTATTGCGTCGTATATTACATGTCATGTTGTCTTTTTACATGTAATTGAATTTGATAAATACTCTATCTATAAGGCTTACAATAAATAACTATGAAATGGAACAATTTTCTCTATATGAATAATACATATATGTAATACTCCTATATGAACAGTTGGTATGGGAAAAAACATCCCTACGCTACGGTGGCGACAATATTCGTTTTCTCTCTCGTTCGAGACACTTTATCTATAGTGCGCATGCTTGAGAATGCGCAGTACTGAGCTGGAACCTCGGAGGATAGAAAAATCGTTGCCATTCGGTCTTCCTTTACTATGTATCATATTTAATTAGAAGTTTTGACAGATGATTCAGGAAAAATGGCGGAACTTTACAATATAATCATCGTAGTGGACATATATATGATTAAAGAGTCGTTAAAAGTGAAATGTTCTATACTTTTTCTTGAACCGATTAATCAAATACCATTGCAAAGTTGCTTACTAACTTTTAGACGTAATACTTTCCAGTGTATAATAGTTAAATTATCTTCTAGGGTAGATCAACAGCAAATAGAACTAAGTCTTAAAAGAAACATCAGCGAATTGAATGTAGCTACGCCTCTACAAAGTCAAGAGCTAGCAGAAGCAACAGCCAACGAAAAATTCACAATAAAATTATATTCTCTGATGATTCTTGCATCTACAATATTGGCTTTACTGAAAACTTTCGCGATATTCGATTTTTGTCGTAGAGCTTCAATTAGGATACACGAGACCATGGTCAGATACATTGTTTATGCTGTGATGATATTCTTCGATACTCATTTCATTGGTAACATTCTAAACAGATTTTCACAAGATATGACGAATATCGATGAACATTTATTACACATTTTCAGCGAATTTATTAGGGTATGTATGGGAATAGAACAAATTTATTGTGATAAAGTTGAAGTATCATTTTTTTCTTTCGATTGTTAGTGAAAAATGACATTTTTTAAATCAAATTTTGACCCATACAATTTGTCGGCAACCAGAGATAACAGCTAGTTTACTGTGAAGACAGATTTGGTTTACTAAAAATCATATATTAAAATCTTGAGGATGCTAAAAAAATTGATCGGTACGGTTATTTTATATTTATAAATAAAACTATAACTACTCCCCTCCCCTCGCCACACACCTTTCCATACGTTTTTTCCATTGATCAAAGCACTGCTGGAAGTCTTCCTTGGTGAGTGCCTTTAGGACCTCTGCCGTTTTTTATTTCACCGCTTTCATCGACTCAAATCGGGTCCTTTTTAAAGCAGATCTTTTTCTAACCTTTCAAGGAAATCTGAGCAGACCCGTTGACGCAAGAGCTTTTGGTTAGGAGTCAGATTTTTTGGCATCAGACTTTTGTCATGTGTAATTCCTCGTCTAAAATTTTTTTGATCGTTTCTTTATGAGCGTTTACAGCCTCGGCAATCATCCGGATGCTCATTCGACGATCTCTACGCACAATTTGGTCGATTTAAGTCATTGTTTCTGGAGTTGGAATAGTCACAGGGCTACCTTGGCGCTGGTCATCTTCAGTGCTCTCTCGGTCCTGACTAAAGTGCTTACACCACCCAAAAACAAAATATCTAGGTACCCAACGCACGTTTTTCACTCCACCCGTCTAGGGCGCCCTCTAGGCGCGCAGTCTCGTTATTCAATAGCCAGACCTCCCAATATATAGAACATATAGAAATAAAGAGAAGCATCATTCTGGAAGGATATCAGTTCCAAAGATTTTAAGTATTCGGGTGCGACAATAAACGAGGCAAATAATAGAACCATCGAATTAGCGGAAAGAATCAGAGCGGAAATAGAGTCTACTGGAGATATGTGAGGTTTCTAAGAAGTAAAGAGCTGACTACGAACATATTAGAATAAGACCAGTCATTATATCTGAAGTCTAAATATTTGCCTGTAGGGAAAGGACGGAGAGGATCTTCGAATAATGTAGAAAAAGATCTTAAGGAAGATACTGGGACCTGTGAAACTGTTGAAGAATACCAAAGAATGTTAATGAACCACTAGATTACAAATTATGTAGAAGAGGATGATATAGTGCCATTGAAAAAGATCCAAATATTTGGTTTGAACATATACGAAGAAGAGATCTAAGATTCCTGATGCTGAAGGTAGCAGAGTGGGAGTCACCCATAGAACGACCAAGAGGTCGACCAAAACCACGCTGGGAACTAAAAGTAGCGAGCAAAAAGTTGTTACAGGTTGGAGAGTAAACAAGAAAATGCAAGCGGAGTGATTCACAAAGCCAAAGAAATCCGATTCCTTGGTCTCAATTTGTCAACTCCATGCAACGAATCACCTCTTTTTGGTTGATTCGAAGGCGTCAATCTGCCTATTCCTTGGAATTTCACCGAGGAATTGAAAAGTTGAAATAAGAAATATATAAACTAATTAAAATAGAAATAAGCAACGGCCTCTAACACTATCACTGCTTGTCTTGAGCTAACTGTTACAATGTACAGTTACAACTATTTATAAAAATCGACTTTTTTCTTACACGACTAAAAGGGAAAAAGAGAATTTTGCTGCCACTTGCAGCCTTTTCCGATGACAATTTAACCTCACTATCAACAATAATCATTTTGCTTGACTTATATTCTCACATGTAAACAAGGTTTCCTATAAATATATGACAATTGGGGGCTAAACCTAGTTGTATCTCTGGGGACTTTTGAATGCTGACCAGAAGCGTGATAGGGTAGAAGCTTCGCGTTCGATCTGTGCTCAATTTGAACACAATGTAGGCTTCTTAAGCCGAATTGTTACTTTGGATGAGACTTAGGTACATTTCTACGATCCAGAAACAAAGCAACTTACGATCGAATGGCGACACTCTGGTTCTCCAAGACCTAAGAAGTTTCGTGTCCATCCATCTGCTGGAAAAGTTCTTGCTTCAGTTTTTTGGGATTGCCATGGAGTAATCATGATTAATTTTTTGCATAAGGGTAGAACAATAACTGGACATTACTGACCACTCTAGGGGAAAAAATTGAAGAGAAAAGCTGTCCAAAGGTGTTTTGTTTTTGTAGAACAACGCTCCTGCACACAAATCTCATATTGCCATGCAAAAAATTCGTGATTTAGGGTTTGAATTACTAGAACACCCTCCTTATTCACCAGATTTGGCTCTGTCCGACTATCATCTCTTTCCTCAACTGAAAAAAGTCGTAAATTTTTCTTCCAGCGAGGAGGTAATAAAAGCTGTGAAAGGTCTAGAGACGTTGCAGGTTCGCTGTAATTAATGTATCCAATTAAAGGGAGAATATGTTGAGTAATAAAATACTTTGACATTGAAATTTTGTTTGGTTCTATAGTAGGCTAAGAATTTATCAATATATCTTCGTAATATGATACTTTCGTGACTTACTCCATATTTTAAATCTAATAAAACTATTTATTATTTTATTGAAGATGTTTCTAATCGCATTTAGGTTTCAGGTGGCATTTGCAGTAGCTGGTATAGTATTTTTGATCTCGATAGTAAATCCCTATTTCTTACTATTCGCAGCAATATTCTTTTCCTCCTTAATATTCATAAGAAGATTATATTTACCAACTGGAAGAAGTTTAAAGAGATTAGAAGCAGCTAGTGAGTATATTATATTTTTTCATTAATAATTTTCAAATATGAAACTCAAAGATTTGATATTCGCCCTTCAAATTTCATTAACAACGAATAATTATTTATAAAAAGGAAATTAACCCAAGGATCATGAATCACCTCTATTTTATTAAATAAATTTCCAATCCTTCACGAAAGGTTACGGTTGTAGTCGAGATTAAGATTGTTCTTGACCATCTGATACAAAATGGCTTCCACCGAGCATTTGAACGTTCTTCAGAAAGCAAATTGGGAAATATGAATAAAAGACAACAACAGAAGTCGAGATTTTTTCTGACGTCGACTTTTAAACAAAGCTTTTCCAATAAGCTAGATCCCAGGAGTTTCCTTCTTGTGTTAATATGAAGACGACTCGGATCAGTAGCCATGCATACTTGTTGTGTATGTGATAACTGACCTTTTTGCATTTTTTGCGTAACAAATTTCCACAGCAAATTCTAGTCCTGTCAGCAGTTGAGTGATACCAAACTTGACTAAGTCGTCGACAATTTCAATACCTAGGGTCTCTAATGTCCAGGGAGCAGCTCTACGCACTTTCTTCAGCCAAATCACTCATTGACCAGTAGCATTCCAGAATCCGCTTGGATTATACATACTTTCCCTGGTAAAGGATATTTCTTTCACCCTTTCTTTGTACTTGTATACTCTTGCTGAATCCAAGTCACTTGTTTGGATCCAGCCGTGTACTAGATATGGGTATATAAAGACAAGACCTTACTTTGGTTCAATTCTTTCGTGCTGGGAAGGCAGACCTTATACAAGATACCTCAAAAAAAAAGAAAGTGAATCTTTTTATTGCTTATTGCGTGAACTCAGCTATTCGGAGGGGCACTATAGGTATATCTATTCTGACTCCTGATAATTTAGTCGCTATGGAGCGTTTTTTGGGAGAGAACCGTGCGTTGTGCGTGTGTGAGTTTTACAAAAAATGGTAATTCTGCAACTGTAGGCATGGAAAATTCTGAAATATTCGCAATACTCGTCACTTGAATTATGCGCCAGTCTAGACTGATTAAAAAATGGTTCGAGAAGTTTAAAAAAAATCAGATAAAAACTGGGTAAACTAAAATCTAGGCATCCAAGGTCTTCTATAACGGTAAAAAAGGTGGTAGATATTGTTGCTCGGTCTGTTCGTGACAAGCGTAACTTCTCTATTCGGACATGTTGTTGCTTTAAATGTATATTAATAATTATTATTTCGCATTTAACACAAAGGTTCGGGGCTGTAGCCTTACAAAATCAGTTGGTGTAAGAATGAAAGCGTCAGGATGAAGATGAGAGGCTTGACTTCGTTAACCAGGTGATTGAGCGCTTTCCAGCGATTACCTATCTTGTTTTCGTATGAAGCTCATCAATGGATACGTCAACAACCAAAATTATCGCTTGCGATATCAGCGGGAGGAATTATAGCCACTTTTTTTGAAAATGAGAGGAAACGCACAGCTACAGTGAATTCAGACCGGTATGTGCCGATGTTAAACGACTTCTTCGTATCTAAACTGCAAAACTTTAATGATTATAACCAACGGACATGGTTCCCGCAGGACGAAGCAGCTTCATACACTTTCAATAGATCTGTAACAGGAGTTCGTAAAATTTTTCTTAGCAAATTGATCTCCAGGGAAGATGACATAAGTAGGCTTTTCCGCAGTCCTGATTCAACACCTATTGAGTTTTTCCAGTGGGATTATGTCATACCTAAGTTTAAGCTAACAAAACGACTTCGCCGGAATAATAAAGAATGACAGCTGTCAAGGAGAATACCTGCCAAGCCATCATAGGTATTTGGACGATGTTGTTATGAAGAAGTAAATTCCCAAGCAATGTATTTTAATATGTGATAAACAAATAAACTCGTTACATATCCTAAATTCTTTTATGTGAAATTTATTTTGAGTTACCTTATATAGCTTGAAAGTAAATTTTTGTTTAAAATATAAAAAAATGAGATTAATATCATTAAATATACCCGATATTCTGATGAGCAATTTATGTTTTACCAGACCTTTCAGTTTCGTGATAAAATGACATAACATACTCGTATAAGAAACAATTTTAATAAACAGGTTAGGTAAGGTGCAATTTCATTTAAATTGTTAAAAAAATTCGTTAATTACAACTGAAAATGCAATGTTAATGTTTTGTTACAGCCAGAAGTCCAATGATTGGACACTTGAACGCTTCCTTGGAAGGATTAACGACTATAAGAGCATACAAAGCGCAAGATATCTTGATTAGGGAGTTTGACCGTCATCAAGATTTATTTACATCAGCTCACTATACTTCGTTATGTTCTATGAGAGCTTTCGGATTTATTATGGATTTTCTTTGTTCACTATTTATCCTCATGGTCGTTTTTACTTTCATCTTCTTTGATACAGGTGAGAAATTTTTCATATCTCAACACGACCATCTTAACTTGATACTTTGAATATGCGCGAACCAAAATAGGATAAAAGCTGTTTGAATAGAAATATATACAAACACTTTCTTCATTTAGGCTTAATAGATCACAGCTTTCACCAGTTAAAACTATAAATTACTCGTAAACTTTGAGCTTTGTTACACTAAGCTACTCACTGGGCGACTTGTTGAGCGATCGTTTCTAACACGAAGGTCTGTTATTGAGAGAGTCTACTCGAAGAGCACAAGATTCTGGACAGTACTCTGCAAAATCTACGCGTCCTCAAGACCGACAACATCCTGGTGACTGTTTACACTACCGCAGGAGAACCGAATTTGCGGTAGTATGAATACTTCAGAAAATCATGAACCGAATCCACGACTGATGAAAGATCAAAACATCCAAGATATATTTAAAAAAATAAGAGGAAGACATTAAAGGACAAAGTGGATATCTCAAAAGCAACTTCAAACTGAAGATCAAGCTCCACGTTATCATGATGTAAGATTCTACAGAGTGGATACACAGAGTCTGCCATTTCTACAGTGTTACCAACAGTATTTTGAAGGAGATAATGCTGTTCAATAAAAAAATATTGACTAAATATTATTTTAAAAATGATTCAAAGCACGTGAGGTAGCATTTGAAGTATTGAACAATGTATTGTTTCAGGTACAAGTGCAGGAAACGTGGGTCTCACTTTGACACAAATTTTCATGTTAGCCGGATTGGTGCAGTGGGGAGTAAGAACTTGGGCAGACTTGGAAAATCTTATGACGTCCGTGGAAAGACTATTAGAATACACGGAAATCCCGTCCGAGTCCAAAGAAGGTACAGAAGTTGAAAATTGGCCCAAAGACGGTGCAATTGTTTACGAAAACGTGTCTTTAACATACAATAATTCAGAAAAAGTTTTAAAAAACTTAAACTTTAGCGTAGAACCCAATCAGAAAATAGGAATAGTGGGAAGAACTGGTGCTGGAAAATCTTCGATAATATCAACGATATTCAGACTTTACGAACCTGAAGGGAAGATACTTATAGACGGTGTCGACATATTAACGTTAAATTTAAAATTTTTGAGAAAAAAACTAGCAATCATACCACAAGATCCTGTACTTTTCACCGGTACGATCCGAACAAATTTGGATCCCGTAAATGAGTTCCAAGATGAAGAACTTTGGAACGTCCTCGATGAAGTTAATATGAAAAACGCTGTATCATCTTTAAACATGAAAATAACCAGCAGCGGCGGTTCGAATTTCAGCTCCGGAGAGAAGCAACTGATTTGTTTAGCTAGAGCAATCTTAAGAAAAACTAAAATAATAGTTTTGGACGAAGCAACAGCGAATATGGACCACGAAACTGATATGCTCTTACACAATACCATCAAGAGAAATTTCACTAACTGTACGTTATTAACTATTGCACATCGTTTACATAGTATATTAGAATGTGATAAAGTTATGGTATTAGATAAAGGACAAATCAAAGAATTCGACACGCCATCGAATTTGTTGAAGGACAAACAGGGCATTTTTTATAAGATGGTCGAGCAAGCAGGACTGCTAAACCTTGTGACTGATTAATTTTTAATTTTTGTGCATTAGTTTGAATCTTTTCAACTAGCTACTTCAACAACAAGTATTTTTGATATTATTTAAACTGTTTATATTAAATGTTTACTCAATATATTTTTTTTATTTTTCACTAGCTGACCTTCATAGATTAGATTAGATCAAAGTGCATCATTTACAAATCGATTAGCCAGTTTCTTAATAAACCCTACTACTACGACAGCTTCACATTGGGAAGTACTCCCGTACTATTCGGTTCTATAAGTTGCTAAGTCTTGAAGAATGACTTTTGTGTCTTTGTTCTTCGATCCTGTTTGTGTGTTTCCATTATAGAGAATAATTCATGCAGTGGCAATCCATTATCTTCTTCTTCATAAACAGATTCAATCATTTTTCTTCCGAGAAAAGCTACAACTTAAAGTTTTATCACTGCCGCTACCTAGACAGGACAACAATTCTCCACAATCATCATAAATTGCAAGGTACGAAGTGGTAAACAATTTTAACTGTCTTGGTTCCTCAATTACCAACACTGGGAAATGCGAAAACGAAATATGCCATTATGGCAAAACAAATCTATCAGGAAACTGTTTCTAGTCCCAATTGCAACGTACGCAGCGGAAATATGGACGTTGAACAAAGCAGATAAAAGAAAAATAGAAACACGTACAAGGCTGCTAACCAGAATAAACCGCATGTATCTGCAGTACATGGGACATATAGCTAGAAGATCAGGAACAAAGGAACAGTTAATCATCGAAGGAAAAGTAGAAGGCGAACGCCCAAGAAGCAGATCTCCAACTAGATGGGTAGACCAAGCAAAAGCCTTTCAATTAATTAATATGAGACTACATCAAGCCGAAAAAATTGCACAGGATAGGCAAGGAAACGACTGCTGAATCAAATATAAATGGTGTCACTTCATCCTTTGAAAGATAATGGAAAGAAGAGGAGGCGGACCTAGTCTATATTAAAAGCAATCCCAAACATGGTATATGTGCCCCCCAACGAGTTTTACATCAGTTACTCAACAGTTTCACGCACTAAATGCGACCTTGAACAAAAATTTTCAATTGCCAAATTCAAATTAAATAATGTGCAATATTATCTCGATTTCTACTGATTGCGTTACTTTTTTCATTTAAAAAATTTGACTCAAATTAAAATTTAATCTTTATAGTGAGAGTCAAAAGTGCTACAGGTTAATATATCAAAAACCTCCCTTTTCTAAGAGAACAAATGCTTACTATAATCATCAATTTATCTTTAATTTGTGTACAAAAAATTAAAAGTTTAAACCCAAACAGCCTCGAGTAGCAACCGTATTATATGTAAAATTGTTTACTTCCGACTCTAACAATAACGTAATTTAACGAGTAGGAGCTTGTGTGAATTAGTCCAGCTCATTTTCAAAAATGTTCACAAATAAGTCTTATATTCAGATTAAATGTACCAGTTGAATATAATGTTTAGTGTAGTGATAAAAACGTAGTGAACAACAGTAAGTGTAAATGATTTATATTAAATATTTTTATCGGTAGAATCTATCTTATGTACTTAATTGTACGTGCCTTTTCGGTTTTTCGTGGAATTCTTACGGATGTTGCCATAATAACCATAGTTTTACAAAAAGTCTTAAAATCGCAATAAATCGCTCAGGAAAAGTTGAAAAATTAGTAACACTATCGGATATTCAGTGACTCTGAAAACGTAGTAATGTTTTTGTTTTCAAATAGAGAGCTAAAATTCATTGTATAATCGATTATTATTTTTCACTTATAACTTGCAGATTACGGGCCGGTTTATCAATATTAACCTACAGATAAACTTCCAGTTAGGTTTTTATTCTATATTTGTTCCACAAGTTTAGCAACTGACGGATAAAGTATGGTGGCAAAAGTGATAAATAAGAATAACAGACTGTAATTGAATGTGTATTTTTTCCATGGGCCAATAAACATATTGTACGTTTTGTTTAAACTCTGGTTCATTCATCAATTAGTCATATCATCATTTTTATTTTCATATGATGGATTTTGTTGATTACTTATTGGATAATGTTGACGATATTGATTTCTTCAACACGAAATATATATAGTAAGGAAAAAAGTGTTTAATCGATCAGTTCTTTCATTTTATATAATATTCTTCTGCCTGCCAGCAATTTTCAAAAGTAAATTCCTCTCATCGAGAGTAAAATTGCTGCCTCTCTTCTTGGTGTTGATATTTTCCATTTCTTTAAAATACATTTCTCTCACAAGAAACCAGTAAAAACTGTCAAAGCTTACACAAACCGAAAACAAATATATTTCACAAAATAATACAGTAGACTCCGGCAGGTATCAGACTAGTATTAGTGAAAACGCTGGATTACTGGAAAATGGCAGTAAAACACAAAAAAAGCACAAAAGAAATCGAGTTTAATTGTCTCTTTTTAAAAGTTTCTGTGAACAGAAACGTAAACATATCAAGACTTACAATTCTGATGATCTATTTCATTGGAGTAAAGAAACTGTCAAATTTATTTTACATCTTGGCTTGGAACGGCACTTCAACACATTATCTTGAAGCCTCTTTGAAACAAGAAAATCATCTGCGGAAACATAATTTTCTTTTGCTCATTTTATGAAAGTAGCATCATGGCTAACTAAATCAACAGCAGACGTTACATCTACTTCCTATGAAAGTCTTTAAAACTTATGACTTATAGTGCTGTCACAAGATCGTGAAGGAATTTTTATTACAAGGCCCTTTACATTTTATCTAAGATTATTTCTTCAATTTTTTGTTTTTGGCCATCATATGAAAGCTGCATAGGTATTGATAGATCGCCTAATAGATTTGTACATCCAGTTTAATATTTTAGTCATTAAGCCTCATGTTCCTCCAACCATTCTGCAACAGTTGTATAAATCGTGCCTCACTGCTGGTTGTTTCTCTGTTTCATTCTGAAGGGTAGTTGTTTCTCCAAGTGAAAGTAAGTGGTATTTAAGGGTTTTAGTGTCAAACCTTCATTGACACACCATCTCTAAGCGATTGTTAGGTCGTCATGTTCATCCCGGACGAACTCGCCAAGTCATCGTCGTTTTCTCAGACAGTTAATCGACTACTAATGGCCATAGTAGTGGCGATAGACAGTTGCCTTGTGGGTATCCATCTTCCGGCTTTGCAATTATTGGTTTATCCCCAAGATTGAAATTGATAACGCGACTATCCAGAGTTGCCATAATCCTAGCATTCTTGGCCGACCAAAAACCGTAATTATTGATGAAAAATCACTGGAGTTTTTCAAAAAAAATATACTGATAGTTTATTTTAGAGTAATGGTGCACCACAATGTACAAGATACACTACTTGTAATAGTATACTACAGATAGCAGGAATTATTTGAAAAAACTTTTATTCAACATTTTTCAACAAGTTATGTCTTTTTTTTTAAATTATATTCCTCTTTGAAATTTCCGCCAATAATTGTTTGGACAATTTATAGCAATTGGTAAAAAGTGAATAATGGATTGTTTGAAATCTAAAATGAGACAAAGAAATCCAAGGGAATCCGCTAATATATTTTCCCTGATAACCTTTTGGTAAGTATCAATTTAATTAAGTAACTGTTGAAAGATGAATGCTGTAACATGACATGACATGACCCTTCGTTTCTGAGTTATATGCCTTTAAAGTTGCCAAATCAGAACTATTAAAGTTTACTTTTTAAATGGTTTAAAATCTTTTACGGGAGCAACCTGTACAATCTAAGGATAGCCAAAATGAAATTTCAAATCGATTTTTCAAAAAAACAAGATTTTTAGATTGTGCATGCTAAAGAAACCGTTCGTCATAAAGAGATATTCTGAAAAAAATTATCATAAATTGTAATTATTTATTTCAAATACTTCCAGGATGTATTGAAACACCATCAAAAATTTCTTAGAGAACTAATGAATAAATAAATAAAGCCTGTTTCCCGGAAACTGCGATCAACCCTAACAAGAGTTCTACAGTTGGGTATAATTCTGCCCGTAAAGCATTCATTATATAACCTCCTAGCTTCTGATGAGTTACCAGAATCCAAATGAAAAATAATTATTATATCTCTATCAAGTTTTTCCTTATGCCAGTATTATGATCTTCGATGATGTGTTGTACAAATGTTTATTTATTGTGTTTTGATGAATATATTCAATTAATAATAACAATTTATAATAATTTTCTTCATAATTTATCTTATGGCTGTCTTTAGATGGTACAAGTGGTTTCTGTAAAAGTTACGGATTGTTAACCATTGGGCATTAGCCTTATTTTTGGTACTGAGGGTGATTCATAATGATGAAAAGGCAAACACTTTATGCGCACCGGGTACCGGTTCTACCCTTCCCTGGTAATGAAGGACTCCTTATATCCACTAAAACCACCCCTCTTCTGCTACTTCAGACCGCGCCTACGAAACCGTTCTAAGCGAGCATTTCCCTCGTAGGCACAGCCTTGACTCATTCTTCCTGCTGGTATTGCCGCACTCTCAGCTCTTTCTTCTTTATTATATATGTGATTATTCTCACTACTTCTTCCAACATCTTGCGGTATTTCATCGTCATGGCCATGCAATCTCCAGGATCAGGAACTGGAGATCCCAACAAGCACCTTAGCTTGTGTCTTTCTGGATTGTAAGTGAGGCACACCCATATAATATGTTCTGCGTCATCTACCACCTCACACGCTTGACACACATCATCGGTAGTCTTTTCAATCACATAGGTGCATTTCCTAAACGACCCAAGACCGGTGAGTAACTGTGTAAAGTAGTAGTTTGTACGCTTATGCTGGAAATAGTACCATTTCATGATATCAGGTATCTGAGTTTTGGTCCACGGTGCCTTGGTATCTCCTCCTCACATTCTCCCTGCCACAACGAGATGCTTCCAGAACGTTTCTCTTCTTTTTCACTAGTTACATGTCCGTTACCGAATACCCTTGTATACACTGATAAGCGTATAGGAGCGCCGTATAGGAGGATTCGACTTCTAAGTATGCCCGGTCCTCCAATGTTAGGCATAATCTTTTTCACTCTGTCTTTCGCTTTTCTGACTACTGCTTTGACGTCTGCCGTGAAGGTCAGACGGTTTTGCAGCGTGACTCCTAAAGATTTGGCTGTCTTTTGCAGTTAAATCCCCCTGTTTGCCACGTTGAAAGCAATCGTCTCTCTGCCTCTCGACCCCTTTATTATTATTGACTTTGTTTTCTCCGGTGCAAGCTCCAGTTCGTTTTTGTGTAGCCACCTTTTTATTTTATGTATCGCTTTGTCTACTTTACGCATGACCTCGTGCTTCACGGTGTCTTTTGTGACGATGACGAGGTCATCCGCGTAAGCTGAGGTCCATGTTTTTTTACTCAGCTTGAGGTTCAACACGCGATCGTACAAGATACTCCACAATGTTAGCCCTAAAACCGAACCTTGCGGAAACCCTGCAGTCAGTGACACGTTTCTCCCCTTGCTGATATGTATCACTCTATCTGACAGGTAATCCGCAATTATATTAGTGAGAGACCCGGGTACACGCCTCTTCCTTAACCTAACCTAGCTTAACCTAACCTCACTTTACTTAACCAAACCTAGAAACCTCACAAATAGTAAATTTTTGGCCCGAATATGGGTAACGGCAGTTCGTACGTCCACATATACATCACTTACTGTGCTGCAAATCCTTTGACCACGAAGTATAGATATAAGGAGTATGAACGTAATGGTAAACGAATGGTCTCAATATAGGGAACAGATTTTTTTGCCGGTAGAGTGCGCCATTTGTCAAGAAGTACTCGTTTAAATTCTTACGCGGGAAGTCTTGTTGCTATTGACACCTCTCTGGAAAAATATATTCTAGGAAAGTAAATAGTTGAAATATTTTTAAAAATTACCAAATGTTGCCTATTCTTTTCAATATTACGATAAACATAATTGATAAAAAAAATAATTAAAAAATTATTGTCAAACATGTTATTTATTAAAATAGTATAAGATACAAACAAAACATGTTAAATATTCAAAAACCCAATTAAATATTCATATAAAAAAGTGATAAATAATTTTTATTATTAATATAATTTAGAATTTTTACGAGATTTTTACATTTAATTTTACTTTCTGTAGCATCACTAAGAAATTATTAATGATCTTTTCCGTTAATTCTTTCTTATATGAAATGAGATATTTCTTTTTGAAACTGCATCTAATATGTCAAAAATTGTGTCAATCTATACTTTTCGTTTCGCCATAATAATAAAATGTCCGTCTTTTTTGTTACTTTCTATTTTCTTATGCCCCAAATTAATAATATACTTGATAATTTATTTTAAATCGGAAGAGACCAGAAATCAAAACGATTTATCAACAAAAAACATATAAACAAGTCTAAGAATTAAGAATTTGAAGAAATTCATGATGCTACATCCATATCTTCGTATCTACTATGAAACTAGAGATTTTTAGGTACACACTGGATCTCGTAAAAAAGGGACGTAAAAAGGATTTCGAAGAAAAAGATCTCTACGAAGTAGTTAAAAGATGCGATTCGAAATATTGTGGAGATAAATTCGAAAAAATATGGAACGAAGAAATAAAAAAAACGAAATGTCCATCTTTATTCAAAACACTATGCAAAGTATACGGATACAGATATTTGTTTTGGGGTGTTACACAACTAGTATTTGAATTAATAAAAAGGTGAGTTTCGTTTCCAAAAAAATGTGAAAAGTACATCGTTAAAATTGACCTAACCTCACCCAAAATAACATATAATAAAATATAATATTCGAATGAATTAAAAAAATTTAGAGTTCGTAGCCTGAGCTATGAGAGTTAAAAATGCTGAACCTTTTTCACGCAATCCCTCACAGATTTAATAGCTGAAGATATCAGCAGTGCAAACCTTCCACTGCGATTGTGTTATTTATTATTAGAACCTTTTTACTAATGCAGAACTAATCCTAGATTGGACATTTTCAAACTAGTGTCTGAGGAATGAAGCTGCGAACCTAAGAGCTGATACTGAAATCCTTTTCTAATGGGGTTATTCGGTACAACTATTGGTGATAGCTGTTAATTTAACATGTTAACAATTCAGTTAACATCGCATTGTTATCATCCCTAAATATTGACTGCTTGATGAAGTTTACCTGATGGTATCATCTTTAAAAATAAGGCGCCAAGTAGTTAACGTGAAAGATGTTGATATAGTGAGATGATAACGACCTTTTTGTGATCAGAAATTCAGGATATGAATCTGGATATATGGTTCCAGCAAGACGGTGCCGCTTGCCACACAGAGAACGCAGCATTGGCTTTTTTGCTCGAAAAATTCGGTGACCGTTATATCACGTCGTGAGGATGTCAATTAACCGTCACCAAAAACAATTCAAGCGCTAAAGTATGAAAGAATTCGACACATTAACAACCTTGAACCTTAATTAAGTGTCAGGTGATAGAGTTCCAGCGAAGCCGTTGGGAACATTCTATAATAATAAAATTAAGTCAATTTCTTGGAAACTTTTAGACTGCTTCACAATTAACTATAGTTGGTACACCCTTGATAGTGATGCGTTTAATCTATCTGAAGCATTTTTTCCTTTCAGATTAATGGAACCAAGTGCTATAGCGAATTTAGTATCATACTTTCAGCCAGGTCAAACAAAACATACCAAATACGACGCCTATATCAGTATAACAATCTTACTATGTTCAAATTTTGCCCAAAGTATCTACTTCTACAACTTCGATCTATTTTTAACACTCTTAAGCGTAGAAGCAAGAACTTCTATTTGCTCTATGTTATTTCGAAAAGTGATAAAGCTCAGTCCCGCGGCTTTGTCCAAAGCAAATATGGGTAACGTGGTTACGTTAATTACCAAAGATGTACAGGAATTCAAAAGAAATATGTTCATTTTTAATGATGTTTGGGTTAGTATATTATCGAGAAAACTTTTAGTCTAATTATATTTTAGGTATGTTAGTTGTAAATAAGGTTGTTGGAACGAAAATCCGTACAAACTGTTTGTTTTAATTTAATTATTTGCACTTTACTCTATAGGTTTGTTCCAACCTGTTAATATAGACCGTTCTTGGAACAGTTATCGAAAGCGTTCAAATGATATTTTCTGCGCAATATCCGGCTATGCACGGCTCTTGATACAGAACATGTTATCAACCAAGAACCGTTCTAGAAATGGTTCACAAACGATACCTAAGTTGGTTGGCTGGACTACCCGGGCCTCCGATCTTGGAGGGCCCCAAATGCCCCGCGTTCGCGTTCCTAAACAAAACTTTTAAAATGTGTTAAGTACCATCGAAGTTTTAAAATAAATGGAAGAGCCCACAAAAAGTGCACTTTTGAAGACGATCAAATGATCTGTAATTTCTCATCACCTCTCCTTCTCAGGAGCCGTCCATAAATCTCGTGATGGATTTTGAGGCATTTTTGAACCCCCTACTCCCTCACGTAATTGAGCAGGATTTTTTGTTTAAAAGAATAACACATAATTAAACCTCAAAACGTTTTTTTAACGATAATGATAAAGAATAATGAATTCTTAGAATTAAGTTCTTTATTACTTCTTTATTATTACATACTAAGTAAATAAATATTGAATTTATTGAAATTAAACTTTCTTACCAATTATTATCTATTACTACCTATAATTTTGTTATTCATTGTGGCTTTTTTCTATATATTGAAATTTAAATTTCATTTGTATCTTTATTTAGTTATTTTTATGTTTGACTTTTAGTTTTTAGTAGCTACAAATTGTAAATTTCCTCTCTCTATCTCTCATTCAACGATGAAATAGTGAATATGACGATTACCAGAGTTAGCTCATTTTTCTATTTATTCATGAGTGGTTGCTTCCCAACCAGGAATATACGTTTTCTTTAAAATTTCGCCAAAAACGCTCAATTGGCGTCAGTAGATCAAATGCACAAATCAAATACACAAATGTATGCTGAAAATTAACCACGAAAATATATCGCTAACCATATCAACACTTTGGAGTTGAACTTTTTCTGTCTTTTACACTTTTATATTTCTGAATCCATTTCCTCGCCGTTCTGATAATAATAACTCTTGTTATTCGCCGTGTCACACCCGCCAAGAGTGAAATATGGCTCATAGTTGATAATGATTTAACAAAGATTTGATTTTTGTTCCATTTGTTGCTTCTCAGAATATTTAGGTGACGATTTTCATGATTTTTGAACGTCATTCTGTTCCTTTAGAATGTTGCTTACATATTTCTTATTGATTTTGAAATTTCTGCCAAAATTTATCAATTATATTGCATATTCGTTTGCTTTTGGATTTTCCATACATGAAACTAACCTTCCAACAGAGAGGTTATGTTTATAGTTGGGGCATTTGACTGGCAAATTAAAAGAAAAAAATTTTAATCAACTCCTACTTTACTTGCTAATCTGTCTAAAAGTATACATATTTTTTGTCCCCACAATCTTATTAATTTTATATTAATTATCACTAGAAAACTTTCAAATATCGTTTCATATCATTAAAAATTATAAAAATGAAAAAATGAAGTGAAAAAATTCATTCAAAGTGCATTAACAAATAAAATTTTTGACATAAATCTTGATACTACTGAACTTTAAGAATTATTTAAGTGATAGATAATGATGATGATAAAATTAATAAGTAATAGATACTGATGATGATAAAATTAATAAGTACGACATTTTGAACATATAAATATAGAAATGAAAGAAAAAATAATTATATTTGATATCGTAGCCAATTTATTTAATAATTTTCAACAGAATAGAAATCAAAATAAAACAAATTTTCTAACAATTAAATAAAATGAGGTAGAAATAAAATAATTTCAAATATATCAGTATTTTCCAAAAGTTCACACTACTAGTTAATCTTAGAAGTTTCCGGCAACAATTTTAGTACCTAAACTCAATGTAATTATTCAAAATATACGAGGAACGAAAGCAATTTTGCAATGTATCTCAACTAAACAAATGATTTAATTTGATTAGGTATTTGGAACCGTTAGCATCGTCGTCTGTTATATTCTATACTCCAGAATAGGTCCGATTTCATTAATAGCAACTGGAATTTACATTATTGTGATACCGTTAGAAGGTAAGACGTTTAATAGTTATTTAATGAACAAATGTATTAATAAGGCCCCTTCCTACGTGGCCAACCGAAGAAGCACGACAAGAGCGATAAAAACAACACCAGCGAAACACTTAATTCACTAGAACGTTACGGTCTGTCCTACGAGGACTGGCGTTGCAGGCGACACCAGCGACACGTATATCAATTTGTTCTACTATGGTCTCCAAAGAGGAAATACGGAAGGTATTCGGAAGTCCAATTATGTGAATTGGAAATTCGATAAAACGTATACATTTAAAAAAAAACGGGACTGAGGGCTTCGTTTCTTGTAACGTTTTACAAAAATCCAGTCTAATCAAAATAGGATCTTGTTTTTTAAAGTTAAATAAGTATGAGCACTGAGCTATTGGAGGCTTGGGTATGAAACAAACAACAATACGATGATCATGTATTGGGGTTCTGGGACTCAAGTTGTTATTTGCTGAGCTGAGGCAATGACATCTCTCTCTGTGTGTCCCAATGTGGCAAGACAAACTAATACGTCTTCTTCAAGTACTTGAAGAGCAACAGCTACATCCTTATCATTACAGACAAGCACAAAAGTTCTTTCCACACGATCTACCGGTAAGAGTGGATTTTTGTCAAACCAAATTTTTTAAATCTATTCTTTTTGGGGACGAGGCCACTTTTACGCGACAAGGTATGTTCAACTCCCTTAATGCACACTACTAGTGTGATGAGAATCCAAATGTCAAAAGATTATCACATTCTACCTGGAAATTTAAATGGTGATATGTACCTGGATTTTTAAGCAATCGCCTATTCGAAATATTAGAAGATTTAACGCTAAACAAGCGAAGATCTCTATTTTCTATGCACGATAGAGCTCCACCGCTCTTTAATAGAAGGTATAATTGGTTGAGTAGCCATTTTCCGAATCGATGGATTGGTAAAGGTGCTGAAGCTCAGATCCATTGGCCTCCACGGTCATGCGATTTTAATCACTTGGATTACACAGTTTGGTCGTATCTTGAAGTTTATCCGACAGAGGTTAATTCACCTCAAGATTTGAAAGACATAATTCACTTGATTTTAATGACCTCATAGTTGACACCCAACCGTTTATAATTACTTCATACCAGCATCGGTTATTGCTTCATAATTTTCAAATCAAAATATTTCGAAAATGGTACACAGTATCGAATTTTATCAAGAGTACTGTTTGTTGTAAAATTGTGTAAAAACTATGTAAAACAAAATATTTTCATACTTTTTTTTGAAACACCCTGTAGAATGATGAATAATAATCAGTCGGGCTGCATAATATTACTGAGTTTTTAGCCAGGAGTACTGCAGATATATAGCCTCATTAGATGTATTAATTTGTGTACTACTGGCCATATTTTCAGAGCTCAAACTAATCAAACTATCATTTGTCAAAAACTAATGTCCCTTCTTCATAAATTAAGAATAGAGTTTGGTGTTATGACTGATAGTGCCCTTTCTACAACGAGGGTTGTCCATAAAAAAGGTTTCGTTCCCAACTGCGTGAGGTGTATGGAGAAAAGTATATAAGTGTGCAACATATGCGCAAATAGGGTGCAACATTCAAAGACGGACGTACAGATTTGGATGACATTCTATCTAACACCCCTCTTACGGCCCAGAGTTGCTCCCCAGTGATTACTATATCTTCCTTGAATCAACCAACGAATAGCTGAAAAAAGAGGTTTCAAGCTATCTTCGCGGAGCGATAGCAGACTCATGCATAAAGAAGATGGTATGCCGAATGCAAAAATGCATTAATCTGAACGACGATTATGTGAAGTAATACAGGAAGTCAAAATATTCCAAACTTGTATTATTCAACACCAATAAACATATTTGTCATTGCGAAAATTCGTTAAGAATCGTATTTTGTGGACAAACCTCGTATTTTTGCACGTTGTTCACTATTTCTCATTTGGTGGAATGTTCAACCCTCAAAATTTATGTAGCTCTATAGATATTGCTATAAAGAAAGTATGAATATCAAATTCTTTACTTTAATTGAAAAGAACCAATTTTTTGCACTCCATCACTGTTTGTTCACCGTTAGGCAATGTTTGTACATTAAAACGTTGGACTCATGGCCAGTGTGAGACCGTTCGACCCAATGTTTTGTTCAATTGAAGCAATATACAAAAACAGAGCGGTATAAATTTGTTTGTGAACAGTTTTCGACTCAATTTGCCTGTGTAATATGGCACTATTAAAAAATATATATATTTGGACTGTGTAACGTGGATCACTTGGGCTGTAATTTTTGCGTAAAGCTTTAGTCTAATGAATTATTCTTTGTAGCATTACTTGGAAAATTAGTGAATAAATTACGTAAAGATACATGTCAAAAAACCGATGAAAGAATACGATTGACACAAGAAATACTTTCAGCAACAAAAATAGTCAAAATACACTGTTGGGAAGACTTTTTTTATAAAAAAATTGATTATTTGAGAAAGTAAGTAGGAACTGAAGTAATAATTATCAAATACTACAAATGTATCTGAGCAGCCTATTGAAAGTAGATTTAAACTTTCTTTATAACCTTGTCACACCTGAAACTGTTAACTTGAATTTCCGGAACTTATTATATAATATTAATTAGAGAATTACAGTCACAAAACAGAGGCTTATAAGGAAGCTCAAAATATGATTATTGGGATTAATCTATCACTATACTAAATTGCATCCGTGAGAAATTATAGGGCCTCAAAGTAGGACCCAAAATTTCAAAAAAAATTTAATTGCGACCCTATCATTATGGATGCAATCGTCATATTTTGTTCTGTAATGTTTCTTATACGGGACACCCTGTATAAACATAAGAAACCTAATTATATTCTTTACTTATTTGGATTATACGTTTTCTTCTCAATTTTTCTATCAATTTCTTTGGTATTCCTGTTTTCTGTTCAGATCTCTATTTACTTCTACTGTTTATATCTGCCAAATTTCATACATTTATCAATTATCATTTTTTTTCTGCTTTTATTTGTTATTTCAGTTTAACTTGATATCGTATTGATGAGATCTTAATCTATTTCCTAAATAATCTGATATCTGCCCCAGCATCGCAATTTAATATTACTTCTTTTGTTTCGGTTTCATGAATTTCATTTCACTGAAATATTTTGAAAATAATTTAATTCATGTCACACGAAATTGACTTAACATTTTGTTAATTGATTATATTTGTTTATTCTTCTTTTGAACCAATGTAGTATTGATGAAAAAACTTCCACAATAAATTGTTTCATCTACATCATCATCCAAGATGAAGCGTCGACCACATAAATATTTCTGTAGCTACCTACTACGTACATCTAGGCGTTTTTAACTGAAACTTCCACAACCTAGAAGCTTGAAACCAACCATATCTTGAAATGCTCTCAAGAAACTGAGGTATTCTTTCATTTATATCATCATCCATGATGAAACGTTGACCACATAAATATTTCTGTAGCTACGTATTACCTACTTCTAGGCGTTTTTAACTGAAGCTTCCACAACGTAGAAGCTTGAAACCAATCATATCTTGAAATGCTCTCAAGAAACTGAGGAATTCTTTCATTTATATCATCATCCATGATGAAACGTCGACCACATAAATATTTCTGTAGCTACCTACTAGGTACATCTAGGCGTTTTTAACTGAAACATCCACAACCTAAAAGCTTCAAACCAATCATATCTTGAAATTTTTTTAAGAAACTGATGAATGGTTTCATTGGAATGCTCTCGAGAAATGATGAATTGTTGTATCACCATCCATGATGAAACGTCGACCCCATAAATGTTTCTTTAGGTAAATAATAACCATAAATCACACGTGCCCAAATCAGGCAAATAAGATGGATGCTCAATGACTGTTGTTAATGAATTTTCGTGAATCCTCAATGCTAGCTTCTTGAGTAGGAATATCATAAAACGGTATATATTCCTTACTATTCATCGATGGTTTAAGAATATGTTAGTTATACTAATGATCATTATCGTTATTTCAGGAAGGAAATAGCTAAAATGCTCCTTATTTTCTACATAAGGATGATTCTCCTATTCATCGGTACCATAGCTTCAAAAGCAGGTCTCTACGTACTAATAATGGCTTATATTTGGATGGACCAACCACCAGACGCTTCTATCGTTTTTTTCATAACCGCTCATTTCGAAACCCTCGATTTATCTTTCGGATATCTCGTTCCAGTATATATTGGAAAGTATTCACAATTCACAGCTGCCCTATCCAGAATAAACCAAGCTTTAACTGCAGAAGAAATACAGAAAAAAACTGAGCCGATTGAAAGTATTACTAAACCGTTAATAGACCTTAAAAACGTAACCGTCAATATTAATTCTATTGACGTACTATCAAAAATTAATTTTAAAACGGATTTTGGATTGACTATAATCACTGGTAGAGTCGGTTCTGGAAAAACTACACTGTTAAAAACTATTATGCATGAATATGAGTTAGCTAATGGGGAAGTTATATGTAACGGTACAATTTCCTATGCATCTCAGGATCCATGGTGTTTTCCGAGTACCATAAAACAAAATATTTTATTTGGAGAAGTATACAATGAAAAAAGGTAGGTGCGATTAATAAATGCAAATACTTTATGAATAACAGACATAACTATGTGAACTGGGCCGAGGAAAACCTACACGACATTATGACTACTCAATTGAGTGAATCAGGCGTCACTGTATGTGTGTGGCATATCCTACAATAGTTTCGTGAGTTTTTCTATGGAACCAGCGATATCTTGAGTTGTTGATCGAAGTTATGGTGTGAGATAAAAGCTCTATGTGTTGTTTTATTGAGGGAACAGGGACATTTTCATGTAGGATTATGGTTTATTTTAGAATTGGCCCTGATTTTTCTGCAGGGCTGTAATTGGACTTATTTTCTAGATGGATTCTTTCCATGCTGCACTCCCCCACCATATGTAAGAACAAGACGGCTTGACGAACCTAATATCTTCTGGATTGAAGTGAAGGGGTGTTGTTTATAAAGGCCGAAGATATGTGGCTGTATTATTTGGCTGAAAAACGAGCTCACCAGGTTAGAAGGAAATCGCAGAGTGTCTGTAAAAGTTATGGTTCACACTGTACCCTCCATACAATCTAGAAAGAATTTTAAGTTTAGAATTGAGAAGTGTATCACATAACCAATTATTTTCCATTTTATTCCAGATATCAAGATGTATTGAGAATTTGTGCTCTTGAATATGATTTGAATCTCTTCGAAAAAGGGGATGAAACCATAGTTAACGATAAGGGTCAAAACTTAAGCAAAGGTCAACAAGCTAGAATCAATTTGGCGAGAGCTATATATAAGAAAAGTGATATTTACCTATTGGATGACTGCCTATCAGCTTTAGACCCTCATGTTCATCATTTCATATTCGTTGAATGTATAAAAAAATTTCTAAAAGGAAAACTATGTATACTAATTACTCAAATGAATTCGAATTCGCATGAGGCAGATAAAGTATTTGTGATGAGCAAAGGACGAATCATATATTCTAATAATCCTAAACAGAAAATAGTGAGGGAAGATACAAGCTCAAAAGAGGTAGAGCTTAAAAAGAGAGATGATTTGGGATCGGTGGAAAGTAATGAATTTATTGAAACAAAACAAACGATATCTAAAGATATATACGAAGAAGAACTGAAAAAAGGAGCAGTTGATAGAATAGTTTATAGAAAATATATCGCCTTTGGTGGTGGTATACTTTTACTGATGATAGTTTTATTTTTTGCTGCATTTCAACAAGCTGCTGAAAGCTATTCTCAGAAGTTGATATCTATTTGGTAAATTAAGTTTTTAGCAAGAAAATTTTCCATTAATTTTGTTAATCATTTGTAGGAGCGACGAAAAACAAAGTATTTTTAATATTAAAGCCAACATAACAAAAGAAAACTTTAACAAATCGATAGAATCTGAATTGGAAATCGCTGAAGCTCAAGCATCTTCTACTTTTAAAACGTATACTATTATGCTAGTTACTGCTGTTTTCATGCAATTGATTAAAACTTACACATTTCTAAATTTTTGTAGAAGAGCTTCCATAAAAATCCATAAAGTTATGATACGCAATGTAATTTATGCTGTTATGAGTTTTCTCGATACACATTTTATAGGAAACATCCTTAATAGATTTTCTCAAGATATTATCAATGTTGATGAGAATTTGCCGTATCAACTATTGGCATTTTTAGAGGTTAGTTTTAAAATACATATTGTAATAAAAAATGGAGCTACTACAAGCGACTAGTAGCTCCGTGTAAATTTTTGAATGTTATTTATTATAAATAATGTCGATTTCCAAGGTTCACTTTCTTCAAACAAAAATAAATCCGTATTATAACCATCGTATTCTATGGTTTTCAGCAAGTTAATTGAGAGTATAAAACATCATTAATTGGCTTCAGTTGTCCAGTATATAGCTCGACCAAAATTCAACCAGACACACAAGACTCTCCGTTCGACTACAAGATTGAATACATTGACGAAAATTAGCGACACGCATAAGCTCACAGACGTGTCCCGCTACAGCAAAGATTATATCGCTGCAGTTCAGACACAAATTGCTGTGCTACACGTGTGGCTGACTAGAAAGTCTTTCCTTAATTTTTTTACAAAAAAAATTGTGTGTGTCAGCTCCGAAGCACGACTGGAGTTTACTCCTTTAGTTCGATAGTCTAACCAGACGCAAAAAGAGTTTATTTAACTTAAAAAAGATTGATACTGTATAAAAGGGTAAATTTGTTAATTAATGAAAATAATATACATATATTTATTCAATTTATTCATTTCATATACATTTATTATAACTAATCGACGAAATATTTTACATTAAACTTTTTACAATAGTCAATAATCTCCATAATTCATATTGGGTTGATTATCTAATTTTGTGTTGTTTTCAAATATATATTTATATGAACTATATCGATAATTATTGAAATATTTAATAAATACAAATTGCACATGCTCATACATATAATACATGAATTATAACGTACCTTGCAACCACGTGTTTGTTAGATGTTCCGGCAATATCATCTACACCTCTTTCTGCCATAGTTATTTGAAAATACTTTCAGTTCACTTTAGCGGAACACAATGATAAAAATTAAAACTTCACAATAACAATATTAATTATTGATATTTATAATAAAAACAGCAATATAAGTATGTCGACACTGACAAATTAGAAAGTTGCGCATCATAGGGTGCGCACCAAAAACGTAACGAGGTCATTCATCGATAGATCTTACTCCACACATTTTTCTCATACCGTGCCCCTTATATATGCAAATCGATTCTTAAAGTATACAGAAATATAGAACAAAAGTTAATAGAGGCGATAAGGGAATACTGAGAGCTTTACGATACAAAAAATGGTGAAGACAAAACTAAAGAATCGGATTTGGGGTGATATTGCAAATGATTTCTTCCTCACCAAGTAATAAAACAACATTTCCTCCTCAGCAACATCCGATTCTGATTCAGAGCTTAAGTTCAATAACAGAAATTGTTTTGTTTGATTTTCAAAAATGTCAGACATTTTTTGATCCAAACCCCACCGTTTCCTGATTAAAAAAAGCGTGTCTCAATATCCGAATCACCACGCAGTACGTGTAGCATGTACAAATCGTGTCCCTCATGCCACGCCACCTCACACGTGCTGTTTGTTGAATATTACCAAGGGTTTTTGGATTCCTCTTTCCCGATTGGGGTATTTTATTTATCATAGAATCATCAACGTAGCCTTCCTCTTCAGTCATACTCTTCGTGTCGCTTAAGAGCAGTAATATCTTTACCTGCATCAACTAACAAGGTGGCAGAAGACATATAGAAGCTATATAATAAGACATCCGGCTCGAAGGACCACAAAATGTTAATGTTTGTTCGTGAATTGATTTTCTTCTCTAAGGACCAATGGAGTTGTCTGATTTGATATATTTTATTAAATAAGATATATTATACTATATATAATAGAATGGAGTGTAAAACTTCAATATACCATAACAAAGTTTAACGATTTTGACTAGGGCTCAACGTGTTTAAAGTAACATATCATTTTTTAGACTATTATTTATGTTGGAGCAACCGTATTCTTAATAGTATCAGTAAATTCCTACTTTATCATATATGTACTTATAACTTTTGCTGTTTTGGTGTCTTCGTTGAAATTCTACCTTCCAGTAGCAAGAAATTTACAAAGGCTTGAAGCTTCTAGTAAGATATTTATGCTAAAAATATTTTTCGGTAAGTTTTGAACTTTTTTATTCCATTTTCAGCACGAAGTCCCATGATAGGTTGCCTCAATGCTGCTCTGGAAGGATTGACCACTATACGAGCGCAAAAAGCGGAGCAAACTGTTATCCAAGAATTTGAAAAACATCAAAATGTTTTTACGTCGGCTCACTACAGTAATCTTTGTTTTCAATTTGCATTCGGATTCTTTACAAGCATTCTTGCTTTCATAATGGTACTTGCTGTTGTCTATACTTTCGTTATGTTTGATACAGGTGAGACAAATATTTTAAATCAGAATTTTGCAGGTCATTTTCTTTCTGACGTCGAGGGAACATGGTGTAACATAAAATTGATATCATAACACACTAAAGTCAACTTTTGTATATCATTTTGTTCATAATTTTTTATCGATTGCGTGTGGTTTCAATGTTAAATTCACTTAAGATAGTTTCCTGAAGGTCTTCAAGTACCAATTGTGCTATAATAAGGACCCATTTTTCATACCAAAAACATTCAAAGCGCTTGTCCAGCTTTGTAATTATTTTTGGTGCCTCTCTGTATATAAACTTTCAAGCAAATTGACATGGTTTGAAATCAATTAAAATTAAATATAACTTGATATATTTTAGGGACATCAGCTGGTAGTATTGGTCTCGCCTTGACCCAAGTCCTATATTTAGGAAGTATTGTACAAGAATCAGTAAAATCATGGGCAGATCTAGAAAACTTAATGACAGCTACTGAAAGAGTCTTGGAATATACCGAATTAAAAACGGAAACAAATCAAGGGATTAAAAAGAAGCAATGGCCAAATGATGGAATTATTGTCTACGAAAAAGTATCATTATCTTATGTCAATAACAGAGTTATTTTAAATGACTTAAATTTCAAAATAGATCGTAAGCAAAAAATTGGAATAGTCGGTAGGACTGGTGCAGGAAAATCTTCTATAATATCAACAATTTTTAGACTATACGAAGTAGAAGGAACAATAAGAATCGATGGAGTAGATATCAAGACATTATCATTAGAATATCTCAGGAAGAATCTAGCTTTAGTTCCTCAAGATCCAGTTTTATTTTCAGGAACCGTTAGATCTAATCTGGATCCTATTGGCGTTCACCAAGATGAAGATATATGGATGGCTGTCAACAAAGTTAACTTGAATGGTTTGATAACAAGTTTGGATTCCGAAATACAAAATCCGTGTAGTTTCAGCTTGGGACAGAAGCAAATGATATGGCTGGCAAGAGCTATCTTGAGCAAAGCTAAGATTGTCATTTTAGATGAAGTTACAGCTAATATAGATTGCGAAACAGATCTTTTTATTCAAGATAGTATAAAAAATAATTTTTCTGATTGTACTGTGTTGATTATAGCACATAAGTTACAATCTATATTAAACTGTGACTACGTAATGGTACTTGATCGTGGAGAAATTAAAGAATTTGACAAACCTAGAATATTGTTGGAAAACAATGTTAGTATTTTCAGTCAAATGGTTCAACAAGATAATATTTAGCGAAATTATTGTATATTTATTTTGGGATCCATAAAAAGAATGTCAAAAATTGAATTGTTTTCATTCTCATTCACTTACACCAGCCCACAGCCTACATATACGTACAATTGAAGTAAATTAATTGATACACAACAACAGTAACACACCTAGATAAAATGATATCAATATTGTAAATCAAGTTGTTTTTAATTTTGTTTAAAATGAATTGAACCATTCGTGGTTCGATATCCCTAACTTTTAATTGAGTTATTCTTGATACAATATCGCTAACATTGAATTATTCGTGATTCAATATCCATAACATGGAATTATTCGTAATCTATATCCCTAACATTGAATTATTCGTGATTTTATATCCCTAACATTAAATTATTCGTGATACTATATCCCTAACATCGAATTTTTCGTGATTTACTATCTCTGACGTTGAATTATTCAATTCAATTAGTGATTCAATATCTCGAATATTGAGTTATTCGTGATTCTATACTCCTAGCATTGAATTATTCGTGATTCTATACTCCTAGCATTAAATTATTCGTGATACTATATCCCTAACATTGAATTTTTCGTGATTTACTATCTCTGACGTTGAATTATTCAATTCAATTAGTGATTCAATATCTCGAATATTGAGTTATTCGTGATTCTATACTCCTAGCATTGAATTATTCGTGATTCAATATCCATAACATGGAATTATTCGTAATCTATATCCCTAACATTGAATTTTTCGTGATTTACTATCTCTGACGTTGAATTATTCAATTCAATTAGTGATTCAATATCTCAAATATTGAGTTATTCGTGATTCTATACTCCTAGCATTGAATTATTCGTGATTCATTATCCATAACATGGAATTATTCGTAATCTATATCCCTAACATTAAATTATTCGTGATTCTAAATCCCTAACATTGAATTATTCGTGACTCACAATCCTTGACGTTGAATTATTCGTAATGCAGTATCTCTAAAAGTGAATTATGTATCTATGTATGATGCAATATCCATAACATTGATTAACCTTTATTCATTCTCTCCTCGTACACAGATTCCATTGTTGTATTAGGCATCGTTAAAGAGGTACTACTACATGGTGTCATATCATCTTGAAAAAAGAAATTATCAACATGGGAGACTGACTTTTGTTAGTTTTCCCATGATTTAACGTCCTTATCTATCTTATCTTGGACTCTAGTTGATGTTTTTTTTTACTTTGCTCATACGATGGTAGCTTAACCATCTCTACTTAACGGCGGAGTATGCCTGGGTTCAAAAGCGGTGTATTTATCTGGATCTCTTCAAATCCGAACTAGTACTGGTGCTTGCACTATCACATTTTAATAGCACGCCTTCGTCCTCCTTGGTGTACGTGCTTATCGAGATTCTTGGGTACTGTACCGGGTGTATTTAGCCATCATTACTCGGTGCAGTCAGTTTGTATCTATAACTGAGCCCTGGAGCACTCGAAAAGTGCATTACATTCTATGATAATTAACCGAAACTTTTCTGTACGTCAAGTATGACATAAAATATTGGTAAATCAGTGATACCAATATTGTAAAACTTAGTAAGAAGATCAAAGCGATCAAAAGTGGGATATAATTATGATGAGACGATATTTCTCAACAGCAAGCTTATCATACTGTTACGAATGCGCGCCCGCCCTGCAGCCAGTCCTGCCTAGATGTATTGGAATTCTAAAATTCGACGAAGTCTCGCGGTACCTTTAACATATTTTTTATAAACAACGGAATCCGTTCTAGTCATAGCAGGTGGTTGATTTAAATTGTCTCTTTTGAGTAATTTCTAGGAAGGTCTATTTATGAATGAGAGAAATATTACAATACTTTTAAAATGAGAAAAATTCATTCAGTTTTGTTTATCACCAGATTTTGAGTTAAAAGAAATAATCAGTTATATTGTAAAACTTAGTAAGAAGATTATAATGATTCAAACGATCAAAAGTCTTGAAAAATCTGTATGAATGACATTAACTTGATGACAGTTAAGTGTGAATTCATATATTGTGTGAAGCATATTATATTAGAAATTATAGATCTATCATCATAAAAACACATACCATTATATATGTATTGTTTCACGTAGTGGCAAACAACGTCGTAAATCAAAATTTCGAATATTTTAGTAAAGTGGAATATAATATATTATCATACTTGGAGAAAGTCGTTCAGTTTCGCATATAACGAAAATTCAACAGATTAGTCTCATAGTAAAAGTATAGGTCAAAAATTTAGTTGCGTTGATGTTATCTTCTGTCCCCTTATTTTAAGACTATGGTCTCTTTTTCAATAGAAACAGTTTTAGTTGTGAGAACACATTCCCATACCAGAGCTTTGATGCTCTCACCTAGTATAAACTGGTTACTGTTGTTATTTCTGCCTTCACTTCTTTCTCCGCACTATCAGGATGCCTACGAGATATAGTCTGGTCTAACCCGTACATGCGCAAAGATAACAAAATTAGAATCTACAAGACTTGTATCTAACTATCTTGAAAGATAGTTGGCAATCCACCTCTCAGGAAAAGATGCAGAGGCAGCTTCAGAATTAAAAGATCGACAGATCTCCAAGAAGTAGAAAAAGAAGAAGACTTCTTACTTCAATTACATTCTGCTTGTAATGCCTAGACTAAGGTGTCTTAGACACATAACCTCCTTTATAATTTGGTTGTGTTTTAAGTCCTATCTATTTTCTTGCGACTGTTTCAAGTGTGCTTAGTGGTTCTGTTCTTTTTTGGGATTTTACAGCCGCATCTTGATCGTCGAAGATTTTCTTAGATACTTGTTTTTTCGTTCTGTATCTTCCCTCTGTAGCTTTAACGTCTCGCATAACCTCGTCCATTTGGACTACAAGAAATGTCCTACGGGAACTAGACGATTATGGCTACAAGATCCAGCTCGTTTAGGTACCCGGTGATTCGAGCAACAAGAGTAATAACAAGTGGACCCAGAACGCATTCTTGATGTAGCAAAAAGGGTTGTTATTGTATATTAGTATACTCTACATTCCATGTAGGCCTAGGGCAAGAATGGCAATATTACATAGTTTTATTATATATCAAAGTCCTCTATTTTGCATTTTCCACATAATATTTCTCAATTCCTTCCTGTTCACAACTTTTTCTCTTCAATTCTGAACATTATTATTTTTTAGGTCTTCCATTACACATTCATACCATCTATTCCTTGATCGCACCTTTCTATTTTTCCCTATTAGTCTTCTTTGCAGAACTAATTTTGGCATCACTCTCTGTCCTTTAATAAACGAGCTTATTGTAGCTTCTCCATAAATTTCCTCCATAGTTCTTCTCTTCCAGCCCTCTTCTGTGTATACTCCTCCGTAGATTCCTCTTAGTATCTTCCTCTCCCATCTTGCCAACATGGCTTCATCTGCCTTTTTTAATATCCATGTCTCACACGCATATGTTGCGGTGGGTCTTACTACCGTTTTATATATTCTTATTTTTGTTTTCCTTGACACGTATTTTGAGTTCATCAGTGATCTTTCTTCTACTCCCTTGTCTTCAATTACTACTCCTAGATACACAAAGTTGGAAACTCTTTCTATATTGTACTCTTTGTGTCTGGTTGTCCTAAATGACAAGTAATTTTCTGTTTTTCTCTGTGTATTCACATGATCATATATTTTGTCTTCTCTTGATTTATTCCTAGTCCAAAATTTGTGGCTTCCTCTCCCAATTTTATTACTGCTTTCTTTAAGTGCTTTTTGGGATTTTGCTATGATAATTACTTCTAAAATCATATTAAATAATACTGTGGGTCAGAGTAGGTCACCTTGTCGGAGTCCTCTATTGACATGACATTCTTCAGACTTACACCCTTTCCATACCACTTCATTTTTTGTTTTATCTCAGGTTAGTCTAACTAACCTGATTATTTTTGCTGGTACGCCTAATTTGCTTAGTGCTGCGTACATGTTGTTCCTATTTATTTTGTCATATGCCTGCTTAAAATCTATAAGCTGGTGATTTGTAATTCTTTTGGGGAGAAAATCTGGTCCATTGTTGACCTATTAGCTCTAAAGCCTGCTTGATATTCCCCTAGTATTTTCTCGACATATTCTTCTAGGCTGTTCTTTATTTTTTCTTTTTTTTCGTTATAACAGGTATCTAACGTTTATAACAGGTATCTAACAATGCAATTCCCTTATAGTTTTCGCAAAGCAGTTTATCACCTTTTTTGGAATCGGACATATTAGTGATTTCCTCCAATCTTGTTCTTGTTGATCGAGCTCTTTGCTTATTGTTTCTTGGTATTTGTTTGTATTTTTAAGCTCTTAAGACTTTCTACACCCTTTTAAAGGGTTGTTATTACATATCGCAAAACAGGTGAGAGACCAGCCAAGGTTTCATCCGAAAACGATCATCGAGGACGCCATCTCTTGGTGATGATAGACACCACGGATGATCCAAAATACCACTGGTGCACAGCAAGAAACTGTAGACCTCGTCATCAGTGAGTGTCTAAAAAATTAGGCAAACCTCACAGTTTGCTTAGTGACGTTGAAAGGCTGAAACCAAAGTGTCTGATTATAGCTTTTCAAGGAACATCGCCCTTTGGTAGTTTTAAACGGTATATGAAGGGCCTATCAGAAGGTTCATGACCTCGTTCACGTAGATATTAAAATGTCTCCCATTGTTTGTACATCATGTTACAAATAGTATCAAATATTAGCACTATTTATAGTACTCTGTGTTTTTCAGTGATTGGTCTTTTTAAATGTAAGTCCATAGCAGGAATAGATTTGACTATTGCCACATTAAAATTGATAAATGCCCCGTATAAGGTCATGTTTATTGACGCTAATAATTTTAATCTCTTATTTTTACAAAAATCTGTGAAAAAAGCCACTTGATTGCTTAATTAAACTACACTTGGTAAACATAGTAATCTTGAGGTCACTGGGACATTATTACGTAATTAAAACATGCTGACATTACTTCATTATTTTAATGTTGATGGACCATAGCCGGACTAGACTCTTAAGTGGTTGAAATTAATTTAAAGAAGCGGATGATTCACAACCACCTACACGTTAATTAGAAGTTTTTGAATAGTTTTCAACGTTTTACCTTAACGTAGTTATCTCACCATTGACAAGTCAAGAACGATGTTGTTGTTTGTGTTTGGTGTTTGTTTTTTTGGAAACGTAGCTGCGGAGGCGTCTTCCAATTATTTTTGCGCAGACATGAATCCCCAACACCACGTTATGATTGATCAGGTAAGGTTCTTATTTCCATTTGTTTGGGTATTTTGATCGGATTTTTTCAAATTTCTTCGATGTTTGTTAATTTTTCATTGTCACATATTCAAAAAATTATTAATTGATGTTTAGTTCAACTACAATAAAAAGTCATTTTGAAATACTAGAAAGAAATTTGTTATTTTTTGAAATATCACCAATATTTGCCTAATAATTTCTCCAAAACGGTTTGATAATGCAATATTGTTGGTATGAAATTTGAAAGCGAATACGTTACACATGATGTGAATCAGTTTTTATGATGTGAAACCTCTTATTAAAAATGTATTACAGAATTTCATTTTTGAAAATTATAAATAAAATGACAAACCTGTGCATTGGAAAGTGTTTTTCAGCAAGAAGCAATAAAAATTAAGCCAATAGAGGGAGGTAGGTAAAAAGGAATGAATAATCACCAATAACAAAATATTTCATAAAGAATATTCTTTTTACATACTGTGTGATCAAAGAACTATAAACTACAAAATCTAGGAACAGATTTTTCCCTGTTTCAAGGGTATTCCCAATAATTTAGGCCTACTACTAGAATAATGAAAGTTGTACTAAATCACATACTGCTCTAAATGAGTGATATGTAATTATAAAAGAGGGAGAAATTATGAAATTTTTCCATATTTCACGATAGTCAACTAAGCCCCACACCGATCACACTGGACAAGAAAAAAATTAGATAGCTTTAAAACGTTTAATCTAGTCATTTAAACTTAAATTAGGTAACAATCTCGGAGATACCCAGCTGTAAATCTGTAAATACTTGTATATTAATACCCCAAAAGTTATCTCAAAACCTACATATGGTAGAGTGTACCAAACTATTAAATTTCAAAGTCAAAATTCACAAAAATCGGTTTTTTGCGTTTTTTTTGTAAATATCTCAGTTCCTATGGGTTTTTTGCTATTTGTATTCATTATGAATATTGTAGAATACAAAATTCTCTACAAATTTTGTTTGAAAAAATTTTTGATACGGAGAACAGTTTTCGAGATAGAGGGCGGACAGCATCATTTCAGGTCAACCGGTGCCTCCGGTCGAAAACGCGCTATATTTAGTTGGTTGTACCAGTTACTCAAGAAAAATTCTTATCAAATCGAAATAACAAAAATATGCTCATCAATATGTTAATTGCAAGCTGCAAATATTACTACTAAACAAGCCAGAGATGATGCGAATGTTATTGTTGAAACTGCAATTGAAGAATCAAAGTCTGAAAAAACTGCATAAACTAAAAAAACTGTAATAGGACACTCGTCATTTTAATTGGGCGTACAATGTCTTACGAACAAGAAGTTATCTTTAAAAAAGTTGGGAAAGGAAATGTAAAAACGCAGATATACTCGACTAAAAGTTTTGATAATTATCCTGATTTCAAAACACATATTTTATTTCTGCACGCATTAAGTAATTGTGACACAACTTCTACGCTTTTTAAAAAGGGAAGCAAATCATTTTTAAAAATTTTTAAGAAACTGATAATCTTAGATGAATTAGCTGCAGCATTTGAGGAAGAAAATCGTTCGGCCCAGAGATTATTAGAGAGTGGAACTCAAACCTTATTTGCAGTCTATAATGCTCTGAAATCTGTGAAAAGTCTCGATCATCTTCGTTATACACATCACGTCAAATCTAAAAAACTTAATAAACTTGTGCAGCTTTCAAATATTCCTCCAACAAGTGCAGCTGCTCATCAACGTTCCAAACGTGTATATTATCAGGTTCAAACTTGGTTAGGGCACAATTTGGAACCCCAGGTATGGGGTTGAGCAATGCGAAACGATTTTTTGGAGCCTATCATGACAATTTTACCACCTGCTCCTGAAGATTTTCTAAATATAATTTTCTGCAACTGAGAGAATGGTTCTGGTTCGCGATGCGGATGCAGGAAAGCGTGCTTGCAATGCTCTTTAGCTGGTAGCCAATGTAATGGGCAAGCTTGTCTCAATCCTCTACCATAACTTGAGAAAAATGTCGTTGAAGACGATAATGAAGACCAGTTTGAAATTTACCAGCAGCCGGAAGACAACAAAAACTTACTGTAATAGCTGGATTAGTTATAAGTTTCGAATTTTAAATAATCATTCAGTACATCTATGAGCTCGGGCTTCCTCCGAGATGTGGAAGGTCACTTTTCAAACTAGATGTGTTAAAGTGAAAACTAGAATAGAAGACATCTATATTTATCTGCCTATCCAATCATTAAATACCCAATAAAGGAAACGATTAGAGTACGCCTTTATTTATTGCACTACCTTGTTTATCTAATTGGCTTAAATAGTACATTTCTACCATACTGAAAGTCATAAATAGCAATGCAATGATCGACTCAGAAGTAGCAGAGATCGATGCATAAAATTTGGCTGTATGGTGTTGAAATAATCGATTTTCCCAGTCGAAACAAGACTTTCATGATCAGAAACTCGCGGAAAATGTCTCTTATATCTATCAACGAAGAAATGGTCCACAAGCTACTGAAGACTTCTGATCCTTTTATCACGAACGTGAGACCCAAATCAAAGAAAAAGCACCAGGAACCAGTGATGCAGCTAAGAGACTGTTAATCTAATTTCCTTTGACTTCATCATGCACAAAATTCTCCAATTTTTGAGCTTCATTGAATTTTTGATTGTTGCGACGAAAATTTCAGAAAGTTTGATCTAGCCTATAGTCTTTCAATTCCTTATTAGTTCTTCGAAATTACAATAAAAACAGTGTATCTTCATGTATTTTTTTCCAGTCGTCGAATGAGAAAAACCCCAGGTTTCTATAGTAATCCTTTCTCGAGATATTGATTTTGTTCCACTATTCGACCCCACTGTGCGACGTCCCACTTGGATTACTTCTCATTATAATCGATTGTTTCCGAGCGGCATCTCATCAAACGTTTAAAGCAGTCGTTGCAGCAAGGAATTTAAAGGGAACGACACAGTTAATGAGCGAATGACACAGCTTGAGTGTCCTTCAACTGAGGTTGGAAGAGAAGCAGTAAAAACCAACCTAGTACCAGTACACGCTGATTTACGGACTCCCTTAGACATTCTGAAGATCGCTATTAAAAATCATTGGGTAAGTTCTATGAAAGTTGTCGAATGATGACACACCAAACAACTCAAATGAAAGCGAAACATTGAAATATAAACAGCTCCTTTCCCTGTCGAAACTATTAGACACATTGTTACTTGTTACATAAAATTTAAATATCTAAACAAGCCGAATATGGAAAATCAATCGAATCGAACGGAATGGCTTGATGTCGAGGTATATAGTGGACAGCTACTACGTATGCATTAGATTTTATTGGAGAAATATCCAGGTTTAGTTACCCGATGCAGATTCTCTTACAACAAGACAATGCTACACATACTGCGAAAGTTACGTAGAATAACTTGGAGGTATTGACTTTTGGAGGAACTTCATAAGGTGGTTACTATCGCAACACACATTGTTGGACCCATTGAAGCACCGCGTCGCCAAGTGCTAACCCATTATTAATTAGTGCTTCAAAATAATTTGTGAATCGTCCACCTCACCGAGAACGTACCCCCTTTCCATACAAAAAAACAAGAGTTACCACCACCACAGTGGTTTCTTTTAAACTTTATTTGAGGGAGACCGATGAATATTTGTCGCCAAGGTAATTTACTTGAATGTCGTAAAGGGTTGCTACTAATGACATGTTTTCTTCACTACCTACCTGCATCTGTTGATAAGGAACAATATGTTTATGGTTATTGGGCATATACCTCCCCATATATCTCAAATCTGAAATCAAGAAAAGCTATTTCAAGTGCAAAAGAAGACAAGAGAAAATAAGAGCGAAATGCTTTCAAACATATTTTGTAGAACTTCGGCAACGAATTTGCCACCAACTCTTACAACTACTGATGTTGGCTGCAGTAGAAAAAACAGTTGCCGCAAAATCCTTCCAGTTCCGATTCCTAGATTCTATACAAGAAGTGCATGAAGTGCTCCGCAGTGCATGTGGTGAACGCAATAAAGATGAACATTCTCATTCTGCGCACTTTTTTACTATTCACGGATTCCAAAATGGCCATTAAGTTCCACTATTTTTTTGTTGGTACTTAGTTTGTTTTTACATTTTTGTATTGAAATATTTGAGTCATTATTCGAAAAGATTTCATTTCATAAAAATGTCACAAAGAACATCGGTTATATTTGGGAAAAAAACGAAAGATATGACAACAATGTGGATATAATCATAACTTTGATGAGATTAAAAAAATCCTTTAATACCATATTTTACAAAATTAGCTGAGGCCGTTTTCGAAATAATTGAAATGATCCCTATTTACAAGTCATACTGTATAAACAAATTGAGGACTGAAACAAAAGCAATCATCTAAAAAAATTACATAAATGGACAGACCTCTGGACTTAGTATTAAATTATCTCGTTTCCTTTATAAATTAAATGATATAATTTCTTAATGATTGGTATTAAGAAGTGTCCTGTCGGAGTCAAAAAATTACTATGCAAGCATAAAAAGTGGACAAAACAAAGTTGATTCATACCAATAATAATAAGCGATTGTAGTTAATTAATTGGATGAAATTATTAATTATTTGTTACGGTTTCATTAAATAGATAAGTCATTTTAAAGTCTAATTCAATTGATCCCGAGGGAGCACCATTCATAAATGCAGGCTGCATCCTAATTCGGGGGAAAATTAGCAACGATGCCGATGGAATAAATGTACCAACTGCATTAATGCAACATAAAGCTGTAACATTCGATCTTCTTTCAACTGATGATATTTTAATAACCCTACCTTTTCTTTTAGGGGTCATAATGGCAATTATTCAGTTTAGGTTGCATACGCCCGATTTGATTGAAATTTTAATATGTTGTCGAGAAAATTATGCTGATTAATTTAATACATACATATAGGGCATGGAAATTTTTCCTTCACATACTTTTTCGAGGTTGAAAATTTAGATAGGTTAGGTTAGGTTAAGTTAGGTTAGGTTAGTTTAGTTTAGGTTAGGTTAGGCTCATACTCAAAATATTAAGCGACTTAGATCTCATTATCGTCAGTATTTTGGGGAATTTCTATTCAACTAAAATTGAAGCATTTATTGAAGAAATGTCACGAATGTATCCAATAGAAATTGATAATTATTTGTACGTGTAAATAAATGATTATTGTTAGAAATTGATTTGTGTCATTACATTAGTCGTAACCAATTATATTTAATGTTGGAGTGTTGAAGAGGATTGGGGCAGGGGGGTTGTGTTAAAAGATAGTCTAAATGTTTAACAGACCCCCCGCCCCTAATCCTCTCCAACATCAAGTATTTGCGAAATATCAACCATTCAAGATAGTGTACATTTTCCAGTGCTTAAACCATAAAAACTTTTTAGACATAAAAAACTGTATAACATACTGAAATTTCAAGGAAATCAGGCATCAACCTAAACTATTTTTGGTTTTTTATTAGGAACTGTGGAAATTCCTGTTTCATCACAATTGTAGCTTTGGTTACCAGAGTAGTTATACTTTTGTCTTAGGTCTTTTCTCACAAAATTCTTTTCTAGCTCTCTCTCTCTCTCTCTGTCTCATAGCTCTAGTTTTAGGTAGCTAAAGTTCGCTATTCGCCATCTTAGCGACTTCCTACCCACTCTTACCCTAATCAAATTATATCTAATAACTATTTAGTTCTGAATCCTTCATGCCTTTTTCACCTCACAGTTAACATTCTAATTCAACTTTGATTAATACTTTTGATCCTAGTCTTCATACTTGCGCCAACCAAATATTTGAGCTATGTTTGTTTTACTATATGTTCCTCATTTATATTGACCGATTGTTTTTCTTCTTCCTCACCATCCTCACTTTTTTACTAAAACAAAATTCTCTCCTTTCCTTGTCATTTCAATTTCTTATCACCTCTATATTATTGATGATATTTTATAGGTTATCATCTGCGTCTGCATTGTTGATGGTCTTTTTTTATATTTATCTTTATAATGTGTCTTATTGCCTCTTCGTTCGTAGTTTTCTTTTATTTGTATATATTTTTTTCACCAAACTATGGAATATGTTTTCTCTACATATTATCAGTTTAAGATTTATTCCTTTCTTCCATTTCATTACCTCTTTTATCACTATCTCTTACTTTCACTAACTTTGGCTACTGAATCATTTTCTTCTTCTATCAATTGCTGATTCAGTTTTTCCTCAAATGAACTTGTTTATATTCATTTCTAATGTTTCTGCTCCTCTACATATTTTCTTTATTTATTTTATATATTTTTTTGTTTGCAAACACCTGTTAATTTGTACTTCATTTCTGAATATCTTTTTCCTTTATTATCCTTTTCAATTCGGCGCTTTCGCTACCATATTTCGGCATTCTTTATTATACCAGTCTTTTTTGTTCACCTTTGGTTCCCTATATTGCTCTATTTTGTTTTCACATCATCAAATTCTTGCTTCTTGTGCGATTTTTCTATCAAATCAATCTTTATTTTGACATGGTCTTTCCGATTGCAATTTGGTGCTAGTGCATGCAAGCTGCAATGCTAGGGAGAAATCTAGTCATTTCTTCTAAACAAACAAGCAATATTCATGGTATGCAATATTTTGACCTTCCAGACTTTTTAGTAATTGTGTTCGTTATTAAAGAGCTGCCATCAAAATCTGTTGCTTTGATGATTCTCTTTTTCAGTTGATGGGTATGTGGTTCGGTATAGAAAAAATAAATCACCTAGATGAAGTTTTTCATACTAAAACAGAGTTTTCCTGTCCAATAATACACATATCAGAAGACAGGGATGCAACTTCAACATTTAATCCGTTATATTCAAATTATAACTATGGATATAACTATGGGAGAGGTAGGATAAGAAAATAAAATCAAAATATAATAAACTAAAAATGAAATTAATCAGCTACATATACCCGAATTTATATACTAGCAGCCGAAAGATCCCAATTATTAGTCTGTATTATTAGTAACAATAGATGAATTCTGCTTTATTTATGATTTATTTCAGTTCAAATATTGTGCAACAATCGTAAAAACGTATTTTCACTTCAAACACTTGATATTGTCTACGTGAAAATTTTCACTCTGAAACCAATAACAGTAATAGCATATGTAACAGTTCTGTGTCAAAAGAAAACTTTAAATAATGACTTAGGGCCAATTTTACAACCTAGAGTAAAAATGGAGATTAAACTAAGGCTTAAACTATGGTTTAAACTCTAGTTTAAACCAATAATAAACAAGATTGATTTATTTTACAGGTGACAGTTAAGCAGACATTTTTCTGATAATAGAAAGCAATATTTTGAGTTATATTATAATATTATGAATGAAACTTGTATGTTTTATATAGCGATAAATAAATGACTAATTTCGTTTTTAGTTTGTTATATTACAATAATTTTGAACATTTATAGTCAAATCGATATTTAAAAGATATATTTTGGACATAGAATTTATAATCCGTACTTATGTTGCGATTACCATAATTGGGGACATTAATGATGATTGCAGCACACGGTTACGGCTCTGTAACGGATAAACCGATTTCTGCAATCACCGATAGAGCTACAGTAAATGAAATACGACGAAGAGTCTACGAAGACGCCGAATACGACCGACAAACGACATACGGAAACTATCCGTATAACAAAAAACAACATTTATATGATTTAAAACAAATGGCAGGCAATGTCAAATATTTGAGAGTCATCTGGGACGAAAATGGGGAAAGCACTGAGTATCGAGTTAGATATAATGTTAGTAGATCTGGTTTTTGGATTACTTCTGGACCTGAAAACGGAGGTGAGTGTTTAGTTCTATTAGCATATGTAGCCATGAGTCTATACCTCGCCTTCTTAATTTAGCTAACACGACTACTATATTGCGTATACTAAATACTAGATAGGTAAAACAACTTGAATAATTAATTCTAAAATACAAAAATCACCAAAAACACAAAATCAAAAGTTTTTGAGAACAGTAAATCTTGCAACACCGAAGCGATGCCACACGATTGCCAACGCTTGAAATAGAATTTTTTCTAATACACGAGAAATGATTTCACTCACACTTTATACGTTTTAATTGTGTTCTGTAGCTGCAGTTGTACCAACGTTTATAAATTTATAAATATAAATTATTGTTATATTTACATCTACGATTTTCTACATCCATTCTTTCTTATTTGTTGGCATTTTTGACACACCAACACATTAGATTTGTTTTTCTTCTCTTGTTAATGTAAATAGGGATACCAAGTGTGTAGCAGAATTTAATAGCTGCCCATTTTCCAAAATAATAACATTACATTTCTTTTGGGTAACAAATCAAAACAAAATAACACATCATCTAGTTTTAAAGTTTTTGTTGTTTCAAATGTATTCTAGATATCCAAGCATGCTTCTCCAAGAATATTCCACTGTAAAGCTACTTTTATCTTTTCGTCCTCAGTGCTTTTTCCTGAAGCTAAAAGAAATATTCCAAATCTTTACTTCAATTATTGCCATCCATGTGGCTCCTGTACATTAAACGCTTCCGGGGGCTTGAATTAATTCATTTTCACTACACTTTCGATACTTTGGCACGATTTTCTTATTTTCAACTTTTTTTTTTATTTTTGAAGCGATTTTCGACTTCACTTCTGAGAACATGTTTTGTTGTCTATTGTTCAATTTCTCGTTTTTATATGTTTTATTAAAACTATTTATTTACTAGTAGTTTTACTTATTAGTATGTACTTTCATTGTCAGGTTTACCAGCTACAATGTTTTTTTTCACTGTCCTCTTTTCTTCTTTTTTTATCTTTTGACGGGACCAAAACTAAATAACTAAAAATGCACACAACTTAGAACTATGGAACAATAACACGCATATATACATCCTTAACTCAAATAAGTTTTCAGATTATAATCTAAACTAAAAGTTGTTGGGTGGGTTTTCCTCGATCAATGAAATTATCAAATTCAGTATAATGTTCAACTACGTTCACAATTGCTTTTTACCATTCCTCGTAAGTCTAAATTCGCGAGTCTGCTCTTCCATTCTCTGACTGCTCAATTTCTGTCTTGATCCATATCCCTCTCTCACACTTTTATTCATTTCATATCAATATCATGAAAAATATTGTGTGTTAGCTCTTAATTCCTTCAAATTTCAGGAGCTTCATTGGATCCTCAATACAGTCACTTTGGCGGAACTATTCAAGTTGTGAAAGCAGTAGGAAACCACATGGTTTTAACTTTTTGCCATCAATTACCTGATAGACAACTTTATTCCATTTTGCTATCTAGGGAATTGAAATTAGAAAATGTAGAGATTCATGGGGTTCACAATATGCTCAACAGAAAAGGTTTACGTACTAATTCAGTTAAAAAAACCTGCAATAGCAGTAGCAATAACAGAATTAACGTATTAATTTTCGTACCATTATTTATATTTTCGTTATTTACACTCAGGTTTTAGTCGTTAAAAATTAAAGTAGCATTAGAATGTAAGAAGGATAAGAGCAGAACAGATTTAAGAACTGTTCAGTAGTAGAGAAAATAAAATTCCACTTGTAATGTCAAGAAAACAAAATTAATCGAATAGCATATATGTAATACTTCTATATGGACAGTGGAAGCTGTTCCGACTAAAGAAGACAGAATGGCAACGATTTCTCTATCGTCCAAGGTTCCAGCTCGGTTCTGCGCATTCTCAAGCATGCGCAGTATAGATAAAGTGCCTCGAACGAGAGAGAAAATGAATATTATCGGCACTGTAACATAGGGACTTTTTTCCCATACCAACTGTCCATATAGGAGTATTACATATATGTCTAATAGTGATGAGGTGGAGACCTTCACAAACAAAGAAAAAAAGAAGAAGCAATAGTTGACAATTTGAATCAAATAGGAAGTGTAACCACAAAACTAAAGCATTTTAAAAATGTTATTAAAAAAGTCATTTCCGGGATTACGTCACAATCAGCCATCATATTGTCTTGGGATTAAAATATTGCGTTATATACATTCAAATTAGTGATTTTTTTTAATATATTCATTTCATTAAAAAAAGCGCTAGCAATACTCGAAATGACTTATTCAATGAAAATTAACTAGGTAAAAAAATGCTCAGCTGTAGCTATAAATTATAGTTTGAAAACCGCTCGTGCAGATATATAGATTATATCTTTGTTCGCAGGTCAATTTAGAATCGATTCCGAATCAGTTGGTAAGTTAGAATCGCTGTAATGCGCATGCTTGATTACGAACCTATTCACAATGGTTGATTTAACGTGAACTTAATCAATAATTAACGGACTCGATGTGACCGAACATAGAACTGTTTTTATTCAGTAGGGTACTAACCGCAAATGACAATTTTGAAAGTATCCATGCAATCGGCGCCTAAACCGATTCGGAATCTAAACCACGAACAAAGCTATTAGCATTGTTCATTGGACAGTTTAGAATCGATTCCGGATGAGTTGGTAACAAATTTAGAATCGGTTTAATGCGCATGCTTAATTACGAATCTATAGCTGGTGATTGATTTACCGCGAACGTAATTAATGAATAACGGAATGTAAGTGACCACCCGCAGTAAACCAAAAGAATGTCTTATAATTTGTGAGAGCAGAGATAATAATATTGTGTAATACCTATAGCGACAATTATTGTTTCTAATGTGTTTTTCAACGCAAAATTACCAAATTATAGGTTAGAAACTGTGAAAATTGAATTAATTTAAGCCCCCGAATTCAGAGGTTTAATTTAATGATAGTTTGAAGCATTGCACCCTCACGGTGCAAGTAACCATAATTTATTAAGTTCTAAATGCACCATTATCGTGAATAGATTGATTCTAGTGTCGATTAGAAACATTTTGGTTAAACGACTAAAATTACGGTTTAAGTTATACTTTACCATACCCGGTAAATTAAGCTGACTGTCATTGTCCCTAAATTATTTTTGTCTAAATTAATGAAATTTGGGTAAAATATTTCCTTTTATTTATGATTTTTCAATTACTGAATGATACAGAAGTTTTTTTACCGTAATTGCAGGAAATAAAATTATTAATTCTTTAGATTTCATATCATATTTCTACACAGTTTCAAGTGTATTTGTTCTCATATTTATTATTCTTATCTCATTTGGTATATATGTATATATATAAATTTTAATATCAAGTAAAGTGACTACAAAACCATTTACCACTTGGTCCCACAATATTACAATTAAAAACAGAGTTTTTTTCTGTAAACCCTTTAAACTGTTAAGTATTTGTTATTATATATTAATTATATCAATTATCATGAATTATCACTTAATTTCTCTATTTTTTATTTGTATATATCCTCATACTTCACTGTGTCATTTTTTTTCCTTTTTTGTTCTGTTCCTGTTCCTCTAAGTCAGTATCTTATTAAAAAGTTACATTGCGAGCACATCTTTAATCATTTGATCTTCCTTTTTCAGACTTTTTTATCATTTTATCGCTTTTTTTTGTACACGTGGCATCATTTTTCGACTAAATTCATTATTAGGTACAGCTAAAACCAACAAAATACACCAAAACTACAAGTTTTGAATTTGCACTTCATGAATGATGAACTGTTTTATACTGTACTAGCATTCTGAACATACTGTTTAAACCACCACTACACCAATACTCACAATAACACTGTCTGGCGAGCGTTTCGAATTAGTTATGAACAATGTAATTGTGAATGGTGGTGTAAACATTGTGTTCAGTATGAATTTCACCAACAGTTCCAAAAATTCCAACTTCACTGTACTAGCAAAGCAGATATGAAGTTTTAAATAAATATGAAGATTTAAATAATCCTTCTTGACCCACATCAATTAAACTTATAATTCACGAAAAACTCTGTATATTTTTCAAAAATTCTTTAATGGGTATCTGAATTACGATAGAAATAAAAATGCTCTACCATTAGTATGAAATATCCATGAGAATAGATCCACCGACAGTCGTTTCCTTCCAAATAGTTGAGCATGTTTACAGTAAAAACTTACTCTTTAAGCTTCATATGGATAAATCTATTATGTGCAAAAAAATAAATCATTTTCCTCTAAATTTGTTTCAGACCTATCGTACTCAAATGATTTTTTACCCTTGTTAGGTTAAAATATGAAAACAGAATAAAGACTTGACTCCCCTCAGCTTAATTGTGACTTATCTCGTTTAAACAGCTTTGATTTTGATAATACTTTTCGAATTTGATTTGTGAATATCGTTTTATCATCAAAAATAGTTAATATTATATATAAATAATATCAAACCAAATAGTTTGAGTACCGCAGCTTTTATTCAAAAGAAGTAGTTTATGCCTGGCTATTATTACCATTATTTAAGACACCAAAATATATAATCGACAATTATTATTGCGAATAATTGAAAAATATTTTTCCATGAAAAAATTTGCATGTAGGAAAGATACCTCGCAAGGAATATAAACTTATACTGAATATAATGTAAATAAAGTTTTAAATATTGTTGAATAAACCATTTTAAGTAAAAACTGTTGGTCATATTTTATTTATAACAACCTTTTTTGGTATTGGGGACCCATATACTGTAGAAAACATAATGGAAATAAAAATGAGGTTGAAACTTACTTCAAGCTATGAATTTTTATTCATATATTATGAAATGTATCGATTAAGAGGTTGAGTATTCAGTATTCAGTATTCTGCATTCAAGTCTCTGACACTAGTTTTTTTTTCATATTTTGCCTCCATGTTATTTTTAATTTGATTTTCCCAAACTTTTCAGAAAGTATCCAATTCTGTACAGAAATTCGTTCGATTAGCGTATTCAACTGGTTTGCACACCTTTTACCATAAATCTGCAGGAATCTATGTGATGATTCACTGACACCTAGAAGATTAATTGTGACCCCTCTTTTATATAATTTCCAAGTACTTTCTAGGAAACTAATAGTTCTTTTATTCCTGATCCTTTAAAAAATATCTTCTCCTATTTACTTTATCCTGTTCACTTCCATGTGTAGTATTATATAGTGACTTACAATCAGCAAGTATGTGGATGGATGTTTGTTCTAACCCACACAATCTACAGTTGTCCCTTTCTTGAGGCCACCACACAGGCTATAATGTCCTGTTACAGTCCAATTTTAGCTTTTTTTTCTATCTCTTCCTGTAAAAAGTATCATACTGATTTCACTAAAGGGTGTTCAGGGTACAAAACCTCTATCCAATTTCTTTTTAATCCAGTATGTTCCATAACATGTAACTGTTATGGAAATAACTAGGAGTTTTCAAGCTTCCAGAATGTTTTGTTTGAGTATCACACACTCCCATCCTAGTTCCTGTATACTATTTAACGGTATAAGTTACTGTATTGAATTGCTTCAAAAATTGTACTTTTTCCATATTCCGTCCTGTAATATGTTCTCTGATGAGCCAGGGGAGTTTTTTTCTGGTGCTTCCACCTTGACAATGCACCTGTATAAACACCCATCCCCGTTTAATAATTTTTAGCTAAAAATGGCTTGGTTATGTTGTCCAGTACACCTTATTCAAGGACACCGATTATACAAAATTGAAGAGGTCCAGAAAAAATCGAGGAAGGAGCTGTGAGTCATTGTCACAGAGAAAGATTTTGAAAGTAATAATTCAAGTAAGGATCATAATAACCGCTGAAGAAACTGGTCTTAAGAAAATATATTTCTCTAAAAAACAAATTAAAAACAGTTTTAATTTACACTTATTTTAGATACGTATTCTTTAGCTTTCTCTTTAACTTCTTCTACTTTCGCCGGTGTTCCATGCTGTTCTTCAAATATCCTATATTTCAAAAATAGGGACTTCATCTGCTTTAGAGGCAATCGCTGCGAGACGGATCTCTCCAAAACTTGTCTAGAAATTAAAAAAAAATTACACTCATATTTTTTATTGAATGTAGTTAATATTTCATGAAAGCGTTAATTATAAAATCAAAAGTTAGTATTGTGGAAAAAATAATAAAGGACTGCAAACACTTTGGATGGTCGATTTGAGGCTGTAGAATATGGTCTACATTTCGAAGGATCAAAGAAAATGTAGGTTGCGGCACTAAAGTTGTCTAAGTTGCAATTTTTGGAAGTATTGGTGATATTCATACTGAACACACTGTTTACACTACCGCTACACCAAAACTCACTTATTTCGTCTGACGTGCGTTTCGATAACCTAGTTATCGTCTTCAGAGACTGAAGGTTTACCTGTGTTGGTGTAGTGGTAGTGTAAGCGGTCTGTTCTGTACCAAAAAGGAGTTCAAGACAATTTAGTCGCTTGTATTTTCTTTGGAAGTTTCTTAGATTGCAAGTTGAAGAAGATCCACATCTCTCCTCTTTTGAAGAGGGCCTATTTTTTGGATATTATTATTTAATAAACATCATGTAGATCCATAATTAAAGTGTATTATGCTATAAATAAAAATGATACCAAAACAAGGTAAATAAACGAGTTCTAGGGTTGTGTAAACAAATCAAACATCCATTTTCGAAAGTTCAACTCTTAACTCTATACAAAGATCTAAAAGTTGGTTTTATGAGGGAAGTAGTTACAGAAGATGAAAAAAAAACAATTGGCAGTTCATTTGAATTTTAAGCATGTCCTCAAATGTAGTGGATTATTCTAAATTTCCACAGACCAAAGAAAAACTTGAAGTGTAGTTGTCTGTGGCGTGAGTCCAAGAGGTTTGTGTCATTAGAATTGTATTTTCTTGGAAATTTCTCAAGTTTAATGTTATTAAAGGTTCTAGAAGTTGAGAAAAGTTCTTAGCTCCTTCTATAAATTGATCCTAGGTTTTAAAAATATTTCTGGAAATGAATTATTGAGAGAAGCTCCTCAAATTCCGGAAGCAGACTGCACTAAAAGATACCGATTCCTGATTCGCTTGGAAATAACTAATAAGGGAAAAAATGTTAGCGAATTGTAAAGAATGGTAAATAGTTTATTACCTAGCTTCACTAATGTTCCCCTTTTTAACTAGTTGATCAACATATGTGGTCCAAATAGTAACTTTTTTTGGATCAGTACTGAGTATAGTTTCAAATATAGCTGCTCCATGATCTTCATCTCCGTATTTAAACTCCATGATTGCGAATTTTACAATTATCTCCAGCTCTAAAACATTAAATAGAAATACATTTTTATACCAAGAAAATGTTTCCCATAAAAACTAGTATTTAACTTACGAGTCTTTTTGTTTTGAATCGATTTCAAAGCGGCGTCTTTGAAATTTCTAGCTTCTTTAAAATTTCCAATTTGATAGTAAGTTTTAGCTATTTCCAACCACATTTGGGGGACATGTTTGTATTTGTTCCTAGCTTTTCGAATTTTTTCTTCCATATCAGCAATTTTACCATTTTCCGCCAATATTTGTATGGTTTTCAAGTAAATTTGAAGGGAATCATTATATTTAACAGCTTCGTCGAATGTTTGATCAAACGATTCCTAAAAAACAAATTAGTTGCTTTAAAACTAAACTCGATAGCTGTTTGTTTGATTGTTTTCTAGCGGATTTAATGGAATATATTTATTTTTTGCATGGCAAGTAATGGAATTGGAAGGATTTGTAGACAGTAATGCTAATAAGGGTAGCAGAAAGAGATGTAGAAACGACAAAAAGCAAAGCAATACAGCTAGATCATTAATATTTTTAATCAAGGTTAAGAAGTTATTTACAGTGTTATTTTAGATATCTGGATCATTTTCCCAATTAAGAAAATTTTCAGATACCATGTAAACATGATGGACCAACATATAAATGTATGAAACTTTCTCACCAAGACATTATTGCTGCACAGGGTTTTTCAAACATTAGTCAAACTCGTTCAAGATCGCAAAATAACTATTGACATGACGATAGTTCGAAAAAATTTTAATTGATTACTAAAAGACGCAAAAATTTGGCAAACATAAAAAAACCCATTCCAAGGAATTGAAAAATGCCGAAAAAGTCGAAGTCGAAAAATTTTCAAATTTACAGACGTTGCTGTTACTTTATGATGAAAATTGGCAAAATGATAAAAAACTTGATGATTCACAAGACTGTGACTGTAACGAGGAGGATGGAGGAGGAGTTGTTTTTTTGCTTGATCTCTCATTGTTTGTTATATTAATAAATAAAATTCATTTTTATTTCTATAGGTTCTTTTTTATTGCGATCAAATAGAGTATAATCCTGTTCGCTCTACTTCAAAAAGGTTATTATCCACATTTTAAATTCAAAAAGAATTTTATCCATTCTTTTAATGACAGCTAGTCTAAAAACCGTATTTGTCTTATTTGAGATACTATCATATCTTATATATCCCCCTTACTCAGTTTTACATGTAACAAATAAGTATTCCTGCTCATTACCTCTTAAAACAAAAGCCCCATTTTCTCACTAAAGTGAAAAAAGAATAATATTCCATTTGAATTTTTACTCCTCATATGGTATAATTTATTGTGAAATGCTTTTTCTATAATAAACTTTTTGCAATTTGAGGTTAATTGTCAATATGTATTATTTTTGTTTAGATTGTACATTCATTTAAACTAAAAACTTGTTAATGATCAAGGTTTTTATGAAAAATGTACCTTTGTTCCCAGCATATTTTCCAAGTTGAGTAGGGCTATCCATATGTTGAATCTCTCGTCTACTAGAGCGATATTTATCGCTTCTAGTGCCCTTTTAGCTACAGCTCGAGCTTTATCAAATTCTGTTGCCTAAAATAAAAATAAAATATATATACATATATATATTTTTAAATTGTTATCAAGAAATATTTTTCGAGATAAATTACGTTAGATACCATAGATTCCATTAGAATCATCTAATACAACCTTAATTAGAATCAAAAAGAGTAAGATGACTAAAAAGGCGACTCCCTACAGATCTAGATAGTTGAAGTAGAGGTCCCTTTATTGGAAGAGCCTTTATCGAGCCATTGATGACCTTAGAAATACTGAATTCTAAAACCAGCCAACTTTCACAAGGAGTCTAATTAATACAGTAAAATTTAGATATAACATTAAAAAAACTGAAAAATTTGTAATTATTTAAATCTGGCAGTTATTTTCTCTTTAATTCTGTCATGTCAACATTTAGACTTAGACTGTCAGATTTCTCCTTAATAGAACAACTGTAAATAATAAGACTTACTGCTGTATGGAAAGCTATATATTTAGTCCAAAGTTGAGATGAGTTAGGATTAGCTAGTAATAACCTATCAAATTCTTCTGCACTTTCCGGCGCCCTTGTAGTATCTGCTAATTGTTTCTCGATTTTCAAAATTCTTTCCTCTTCTTCTCTCGCCGCCTGAGCTCGTTCTACGGCTGTCAATTTCTTTTTCTTTTTAACATTAATATCCTGATCTTCTTCGTCTGAAGATGAATCTTCTCGTTTTACATCTCCATTCGTTTGGAAAAATGAATTGACTCCTGATATCAAAGCTTTTGAATTTGAAGTTTTCTCGACAATATCTGGTTCATCCATTTCGATGTCGCTGTTATCCATTTGGGATTCATCCTAAAAAAATAAACAGATAGTTTGAGTAGTTCTAGTAATTGTATGTAAAGTAAATTCTAAACTGAATTCAAATCATTATTCACCTACTTCAATTTCAGTTCCTGAAATATTCTCTTCTATATTTTCTTGTTCATCCATTTCCATATCCCTTTGAGAATCGTCCTAAAAAATAAATAAAAATTTTAAGATATTATACTTTGTCTTCAATTTAATTCTAGGGTATGAGTATATTTGCTACTCATTATTTACTCACTTCAGTTTCAGTCTCCGAAATACTTTCTTCTAAATTTTCTTCCTCGACACTTTCATCATCATCATTATTCTCATCAGTTTCCTCAGTAATATGATTTTCTACCATTTCAATGCTTTCTTGTATGGACAATTTTTTCTTTTTGTCATTCTTCTTCACTTTTTCTGTTCTTAAAGCTTGGATTTTGGATATAGTTGCTTTATTTTTATCCAGCTTCAAGAACAACTGTTTATTCATACCAATTAGATTGTTACCAGTTTTCCTGAAATTACAATATACAAATTAGTGAATACAATATATAATTACTATATACCTACAAGGTAAGAAAAATATAAGGAGATAGTACCCGAAAAGGTTTTTTTTCAGTGTATGTTATTGCTTAAGAATTACATATTTATGCTATAATAAATTGCTTTAGAATGGAAATTATTAAAGTAGTCAAAAATTCTTTGTGAAATTTGATTTATCATAAGAAAAAATGCAATGTAACTAAATACATAAAGGCAACACTGTACTAGTTAATTTTGGTACTTACCCACAAATACATATTTTGAATTTTACGTTTTGATAAATGTGTCCCCATCCTTTAAAATCATTTTCATGGGATCTCATGGGAGTGTATATCAATTGCCTATTACCGTCTTTTTGTTTCAATACACATATCGAACAAAGGGAATCGGTTAAAACAACTTTGGCCATACGAGAAGACAAATTCGAACACATAATTTTACCATCTAAAATAAATAATTTAAACAAAAGATTTGAATTTTTTTTAATTCTATCACTTACCTTGAGATTTATTAATCCTTTGAGATATATGGTCTTTGAGGCAAATCTCAGCATAATTTTTAACGAAATTTTGTGACAAAAATACTCCATTTACTGAATCACCTCGTTTAATATTAGCTATAAGAAAAACGTGAATTAACTTAAAGACAAAAAGATAAAAAAACTGAGGGTAGTATTCAATCAACTCTATATAATAGGCAAAACAAACAGAAACGGATTAAAATGGATAGAATGAATAGGTATTAAAAGAATACCTAAAAAGATAAAAGAAAGTAGACAAAGAGAACCAAAGTAAAATAGTAATCTTAGATTGTATAACTATTTTGCTGATATTATTCTTTACCTGGACATAATTTAACGGGTACTAATCCAACACCTCCGTTTGGTAATTTCACACGACATCCACCTTGCTCGCCCACTAGTTCAACAAGACAATCTATCCTTTCGCCCGGTTGATATTGACAAATGTCCCAATCGTTTTCTTTACCAAAATTCCTTAGTATTTGAATATCAACCAGAGATTGACTGAATAAATTCAAAACGCTCTAGAACAAAACAAACTTCATGAATCGATATGCATATAGGAAACTGATCGTTATATTTTTTCAACAAAAAAAAATTTTTATTTGCGTTTTCCAACGAAGTCATTTCAGTAGAAATATTTTCAGTTGTCATTGCCTTCCGGTTATATCGGAATACCATCTTGTTTTTATTTAAGTAGAACATCCTGTTTTTTAAATGTTTAGAATCAAAGAATTTCAACATAACTTCATTCGAAACTTTTATGTCTAAAAAGTCTAAAAGTTTGTAATTATTTCATATTCAGATCACAATATTACAGATAGTTTCTGTATTGCAAGTCAACTCAGTTCATCTTGGATACTTATAAAAAGCTATGATTTACAGTAAATATGAAAAGTCAATTTCGGTCGGGTCCTTGGAATAGACGACTATATCCTTTGGAATTTGTACATTCTAAACATTAAGGCCAGAAGTCATAAAATGGGTGAAAAAACTTCTCAAATGACCATTTCAAGATAAATATTACAGATAACTTCAAATATTGAAAATCAATTCAGTTCATCTAGCAGTACTTCTAAAAATATACGATTTACAGTCATAATTAGTAAATCTGAATAGTAAATTTTGTTGGGTCCTTGGAATAGGCGACTATAGCCCAAACTTTAAGATACTAAGATATATTAATTAACAATTTTATGGCAGACATCCAAATTGAAATTATTACTATCTTATATTGAGCACTTGTCTTTTCCATAGTCACTTACAGCCTTTTTACCAGCTTACAGAAAGACCATATAGTGTGAATGTTGATGAAGTGGTAGTAAACAATTCCAGGAATGCCATGTTAATAATTTTTTATGTAATAACTTACTTCGACCCTGTTATCAAACACGTGAGACAATTTTGCAGATAACCTAATTGTCTTTGTTTCATGTTGTATTTCTAATACTTTTGTTACTATGCATTGGTATGGTTCAAATTTTGGAATAGCGATGTCTTTCTCTACGATATCCTGAAAATAAAAACAAATATTAATTAAAATAATAACACCAGACAATGCTCATAGTTCGTAATAGAATTGTGGGCGACCAAGAGGCCTTTGAGCATATGTTTGAAGCGCGTTCGAGTAAGTGCTGGGCAGTTTCATCCTCCTTCATACACCAGCGACATTCCGGATCATCTGTAATACCCGTGTTGTGGGGATGGCGTCTTAGATGACCGTGTGCGGTTAAAAGTCAGGTCACTAGTCTGATTTCACGCTTATTTAGTTGAAGAAGTTGTTTGGTGAAAGATGTACAAGGTCCATGTATGTGTGCCTGAGCTTGTCTCATGCCAGGTGTCTCTATCCATATCTGCCGAGCAAGCAGATTGTTGAGAAACGCCTTAACAACACCAGTCAATGTTTTTCCATACTCTAATTAGATTATACAAGATATGTCATTAGATAATTGAAAAATAAAATGTATCTACCTTATTCCTGATTAAAATTTGATCAGTATAATCTGCAATCAAAGGTAAAACATATATTCCTAAATCACAGTTTGATATATAGGAACATCTTACTAGATTTCCCACTTTTAGTGCACCAATTTTTCTTATTTTAAACGAAGGTGTTCGTTTTAAAGCTGTAGCTTCTCTTCTTGATAACAAAATTGATTTATCACTATTGTTTATACATATCAAGTCACTGATTTCATCTCCAACTTTATACATTTCTAAAAAAAATATATTTAATCATATATAACATCATATTAAAAATTAAATACTCACTCATAAAAGTAGAGCACAAATCTAAAGTTTCACTTAGGTGGTTCACAGGCACCACGCCCAAAGATCTTCCTTTTAAAGTTTTTACCAAAATCTTATCCTTACGAACAGCCCCGACAACACCTTTAATTCTTTGTCCTATGGCTAAAGTTCCGAACGTTTCAAAATTTTTTGGTTGCCTGAGTGACAAGATAACTTGATTCTTTTGAACACCAAGTATCCATGGATTTACCTAAGAAATTTCGGTTGATATTATTTAAGAAAAAAAAATGTCTCACAAACTTACCACTTGTCCTACGTAGAAAAATAATTGAGGATCTGGTTTTTTGTCGTCGTCCTGTTCATCCAAATACTTTTTATCGAGCCATCCCTTAACATTTCCATAAAATATCACAACGGCTCCTTCGGGTTTTGTATGGACAATTACACCAGGATATCGGTCACCACGTTTCGCTTTTGATAAATCCGTTAGACACTGATCAGAGTCAACCTGTCCCGATTTTAATGTCAAAATGATATTACCAGAGTTAATTGATAATACTCTGAAAAATGAATATTAGAAATTTGAATACCAAAGCAATTAATGAAATGAAAATGAAAACATTAGTCATTTCCATTATTTTCAGTACAGTTCTCAAATAATTAATGGATGAAAATAAGCATATAATAAAAAATATATCAATCCAAAAGATAATAAAAAAAAACAGTGAACAAGAAACATTTAAAAATCGATAGGTATCAATTTAACAATATTTTTAAATAAACTTCAGATAGTGTAGCTAAAATCCTAGATGGTGGACTTTTATGGACTATAACTTCAGCATCTCTAGACTTTTTCACAAATCAGATGATAGTACCAGTCCATCTGGTATCCATTTCTTTTATACCTTCTGCCTACTGGAATATTTCTCAAATCTTCTTTTCCCCATTCAAATTAGTTGGTCTATTAATTTCTTTCTTGGTTTTTCGTTTTCAACCTTCAATATCCATCAAATTTTTCCAATTTTTGTACCTTGTTTTGTGACTTTTTTTAATGTACATTGTATTCATTTTTTTGTTATACTTCCTGTTAATTTTTCAAGTGGTATTTTTTAATTTAGAATGTTCTAAATTTTTGTCATTTTATTCACCACATCATTTATTTTTGATTATATTTCAAAGTCTTCGTGTCAGTAAAAATACTATTTCAAAAGTTCTGTCTTCATATTTAATTTCTTTATTGTATGTGGTTTATATTCTTGTTTTTTATCAAGATATTATTTTATTTATTCATTCCATGATTTTCTTGGTGTATTCGTTTTGTTAATCTATCTTGTTTATCATTGTTAAATGTCCAAACCAGTTTAGGTTTCTCTTATCTCATTTTCTCTTTGATTATTTCTCTTTTGATTATTGATTATATTTGTTGCTTTTTTTATTCTATTTATAACATCCATTTCTATTTTCCGCCCTCTGTTATTACTTTTCCAAGTTGTGATTTGTTCTATTTGTTCTTCTTTTCCTGATAGTCTCACTTTGTTTCAATCCTCCCAGTTTCCATTTGCAGTATTTCTATTTCTTCTATCCACATTTTTGTTAGTGCTTCCATCTTTATGTGATCTTCTTCTATAATTAAGATGTCCTCTGCATGTAGTAAGCGTTCTAAATTTATTGGGATCATTTTGAGGTATCCCACGTTCGTTTGTAGGTACCCCTAGGTTTCTTTACATATTTTGGTATTTCATCCATTGTTAGTATGATCAATAGTGGGCTTAAGCTGTAGCATTGTCTCATCCCTTTTACCATCAACAAACCTGATCTTTATTTCTCTTAATTTCTTATATACGCTTCTTGTGATAATTATTTTTTATTTCTAGTTTGTTTATCTTCCACACGTTATTTCTGTAGATTGAGTCAAATGCTGCTCACAGATCTATAAAGGTTAAGTGCAGTGTTTCTCTTTTTTTATATCTATTTATTATATTTATTAGTATGACAATATTAACTATTGTTTGTCTACCGAATGCTGCTTGTTCTTCTTCCAATTTCTTGTCTCCTCCTTCTCTTAGTCTTTCTTCTATTAATCTAGTGTAGAACACTGAAATTAGGCATATCGGTCTGTAGTTTTCACATTTGTTTGTTTTCTTTTCTTAGGATAGGAACCAGCAGATTTTCCTTCATCATCAGTGTTACTTAATAACTTAAATGAAAAGTTTGAATTTATATTACTCACCGAGCTTTAATTTTGAGACCTTCTTTAAATTTTTTCTTGATTACTTCACTGTATTTGATATTTGACAAAAATAAATTTGGTACGAAGCCCCTGATATGTCCAGAAGTCACAACCAATCCTTCTGGTTTAATAGTTCTGATTGTGACATCTAACAATTGACCTATTGTGACATCAGACGTTGTAAATAATTTTTCTTTTATCAAGGATTGTTCCAGAGTTCCTATATAAGTTCTAGTTAGGCGATTGTAATCCAAAATGCGACATTGACGATTAGTACCAAGGGCAAATTTCAATCGTACGGAATCTGATATATTGATATTTTGATGTTGTTTTGGTAGAGAATGTATTAATCGTTTATTGGTAACAAAGCATCTTTCTTTAGATGGTAATGTGAGGTATACACCATTATGTGATTTAGAAGTAACCTAGAATAGAAAAAAAAAATTCACCACTTGTAATTATCTAGCAATTGTGTAAATATTTATTAGAAATTAAATCAATATAAGGTAAGAGCACCAGTGGGATTCACTTTGGTGAAGATATTTCTTTAAAAAAATAATTTCCAATGAAAAATATCTTCAAAATTTGATGCAGACCTATTCTAATTATTTGAATACAAGATACAAAAAATTATAATTATTAGTATGTGACATATGCAATTTTATTAAGGTATTTAAATAATTTTTTTTCACTTTCATAGGTAAAATTAACGATCCTACAATTTGATCCGGTTTAACAAATGATACATCTTTTTCATTTGCAACAAAGATTTTTTTAGTAGTGTCTATATACATATGTTGTGTCACAAAGTAGAGAAAAATTAATTTGGTCAAAATACTGATTTTTTTTTAATTTTGGATGTCTAAAAAAATATTAGCATGGAGTAAAGAGCAAATATTTTCAGCTCTGTCTACGTGCAGAAATGGTGTACCTCCGACACATGCTGCAAAACAGTTATTGTACCAAGAACCACCCTTTTGGGAAAACTCTATGGAAAAAATTCTGAAGGGGAAAAATGGGATTCATCCACAATTTTTGTCAGAAAATAAGAATAAAAAATTGTTGGATGGATTTAATTTATTTATTAAAGAAGAAATTTTCAATAACCAAGATTAATGTTAAATTCTTGGAAACTAGCAGCTGGATTGAAAGTCGATTTTGAACATTGAAGGCGACCTGGATATAAAATCTACATGGAGATTAGAAAACAACACGTTTGGATTAAAAACACACCAGTTAGCTGTAGATTATACCAAAACCAAAAATTATGCATTAAAAGAAACATAAGAAATTGCAATAGGATACACACAACATTAAATAAATGTACAGAGACATTTGGGTTGACAATATTGAAGATAAGGCATTGTGTGAAGTTTTGAAAAACATGAAATTAAAAGAAAAAAGTTTAATAAAGAATTGAGGAAGATAAAAACATATTACCGTCTAATCATTCAACTTCAATGAAAAATGTTATGACCCCAGTAATAAATGTTCATCATATTTAAAACATACCTATGCCCTTTAAAAAAAGGCACAAATTATAAACTTTTTGGAAATTTATCAAGAGGGAAGAAACTTAACTAGGGTTACAAATTATGGGATAATCTATGTATAAAAAAACATTACCTCCGCCATTTTAATCTCTCCAATCTTATATTCTGGTTCCGGAACTAAATCCAAATCATAAGTAGTTAAATATGTAACTTTAATGGTGTGATCAATGTACAAAACATTTGCTGTTATTAGATTCCCTTCTTGGTATTTAAATATATTTTTATTCAGATGTCCTTCATCAATATGTCCAAAAAAGTTGTTCAAAAACTTTCCTTGGACACCATTGTTTGTAACCTAAAAAAAAATTCAATCCTAAACTCAATAAAATATAATAACTATACATTTTCAAAATATGACATTAATTTTCTAGTCTTGTATCAATACTTTATCATTTTCTTTAACTTTTTACTCTCAAGACAGTTTTATATATATTTCGTGATGTCTTAATTTTAGGGCTCATTTAGTTGAAATTTTGTTTAAAAATAAATAAAATCTGGAAATTTGATAAAGAAATGTCAAGATTTTATTTGTTTTTAAGAAGATTAGATTTTTACTAAAATTTAATAGACACAATACCTCTTCTATTAAAATTTCTACTTTCATCCCTGGAATAATGTCATGCAAACTTTGTACATCCTCAGTTTTGGTATTCTTGATATGTTCAATTTTGCTGCTAACTCTTAAATTACTGGCTTCATTAGAACTGTCACATTTGAGTACTGTGCACCAAATTGGTTCTCCAATAACTATAAAAAAAATATTAGTACATGAAGCAAAGGCAAAAAAGAACTGCAAATGTTGTAATATGCTAAAAATTGACATGCTTTCATGATAAAATATATTTTGATAAAAAAAATTGTGGGTAAGGCAAACAATTTTGAGTTAAAAATTCTTATTATATTTTTCTGTCAGATGTGAAGCTATTATATGCTTTAATCAAGAAAAACCCCTTTGTAAGTGGCACCAGAAAATTCATATTTTTCCAAAAATATCAATTTTTGAAGATAAATCGTAATTCTAGTGTGTAGTTCAGTAACTCTGCACCAAATCTAAGATTCACTTTAAAAATGAATTTTCAAAAAAACAACATGAAACCCTAAAAGCTTCAAGGAAATCCCCAAATTGGTGTCAATATCAGGAAACTTCAGAGCGTGTTAGTTAGGCAACCACAGAGACACTCTGCTTCTTCCAATACTTATTATCATGAAAATGTGAGCAAATTTCGAATGTGTTAAAAGACTGTTTCCTCCCAAAATTTTATTTTATAATCTTATATACTGTTAAATATATTCCTTAAGTAAAATAATAAACTTACATAAATGTCTGTCTTTGTCAACATTCTTCGTATGTAGAAACACTCTACAATTATTTACTCCAATGTTCATTTCATAACCATGTTCATGTTTGGACATAACAGAGGCCCAAACTAAATAGCTTTTTACGAATGAAGTATGATTTTTGTCGTTATAAATCTCTCTAGGATTTATTGTGCATTCAACATGTACTCCTTTCTGATTGGTACCTATATTTGTTACTTTAGTAAGAACATGTTGTCCTACTTTGAACATCCTTGTCAATAATGTGACAGTCTAAAATAAATGTAAGTTAAGATACATGTGAACATAATAAATCATTACTTACATCTTCGTCATCATCTTCCATTTTTGAATGCAAATATTTAGTGAAAGGATCCGAAATTCTTGTTATATTAACATAACCGAAAGTTAATCCTGGTAATTCAATTTCTAATGAAAAGTTTGTTATGTGTCTTATACAGCCCAAAATTATCATATCAGTTCTTATACTCTGAAAAGTTATATGATTAATATTAATCTATGTTGTGATATTCTATATTACATTATAAGTCAAAGTTCCTCGTATTTTTAAAGATGAATGAAATGAATCTTCAGTTATAACTTTTTTAGGTATTCTCTTTTCTTTCCTTGGTTTCTTACGCTTTGGTTTAACCACAGCTGAAAACAACTAAAAAGTATTTAATAGTTTGACAAGTTAAAAACATTTTATTGAAAGACTTACATTATCATCTTGTTTTCGTTTTGTTGCAGAAACGCGTGGTCTTGTACCTCCTCGAGGAAAACTTTCTTCGCATTCTCCCATTTTCAGTTAAAACATTAAAAATAAACGCTCAAGTATTTCGAGAGCATTTAAAATGAAAGTGGTTACAGCTATCTTCTCTTTTATTTATTACCACGCGGTTGCAATATGTGCTTGAGTATTTTCAGAAATCAATTTCGTAGGCATACATATTTTCAGTAAGAGTAGTTATATAGATAATTCAGTACTATTTATTATGAATAAATGTTCAAAGTTCAAAACATTGGCAAAAATAAATTTAGTTTAAATTCAAACAAACACATTAATACGAAACATTAAAATTATAATGAAAACTGGTGGCTGTAATTGTGACTCAAAAGTGGCATAGGGTTTATAAAAAAGATTCACTGGCGAGCATTATAGCTGCATAGATGACACGATCTTTCTCGTTCAACTTACTCCAGAGTGTTATAATCGAAAACCCAAGTAGAATGGCTTACGAGGAGTTTTAAGCTTTGAGATGAATATTAACTTATGACAAAACATAAAGCCAAAGCTTTAAGAGGTTATGTTATAATTTGAGAGTTATCGAATTTTTTATAGGAATACTTAACTGATTTACATTAAATTAAAATCAGAATATACTCCAAAAGTACTTATAATATCCCATAGGAATATAGGTTTGAAGCATTGCGCACGCATATGCTCAATTGGTGCTATTGGAAAACTACTAATATAGTGTGATATCTTAGAATTGATACGGAAATGAAGAAGAGGGAATTCAATTGATAAAAATAATATATACATTGCGTAAATTTCACTAAATAAGAAACATTGTTATCAAACAAATTCTGTAGCCATTATATATTTCAGTTAGAGAGTTGTGTATATGTAAGTCATTCAACATTTCCATGACAAAGTACTAAAGAGACTACTCAATATTATCAAACATTCTAGTGATAACATTTCAAAGCTGCTTATTTTTGGTGTATAAGGAAGTGAGCTAAATGTTTCCAATACAGAGACTACACTCATTTATAAGTGATTACCAATCAATAGAATTTTTCATATGTACAAAGCAAGCACAAGAGGGTAAACCCTATTATAGTAGTTAGAGTGGTACCTGCCGTGTGGATATTTATCTTGAACTTAAATCGAGCATCCTCAGGGTATGTGCGAGCAATATTCCAAATATAGACGAATCTGGGCTTTGTAGAGGATTAAAAGCTGTTGTGGAGTATACAGCTTTTGGGTCTCTTAATTTTTTGTGAAGCTGCCTTATGATGACTATGCCAGGACATATTGCTTCCAAACTCAACACAAAACGAGTGAATTTGCAGTGATGGTGAATTTTATGTCCAGATAAGACCAAATTCTGAGTTAGAGCTGCAGTGCCAGCCTACTATTCATTTATGTTACAGAAGAAGAAACTATTATGAGGAAGCTTGTTTTCTAATTGAAATTAGTAAGTTGAATTAGATTGAAGTTAATGAGAAGTGAAGATAAATCTACCAACTCCTCTACAAGTTGGCTTAACCCGTTTGATTATATACCTCAATCCTAATTATCCAAATTTTACATAAAACCATTCTCTAAGAAATATCAATGATATGGAGCAGTAAAGAAATACATAGAAAAGAAAATCAAGAAATAAATGCATTTATTGAAAAATTAATTTAATAAAATCACATATTCAGATAGTTAAAGGCATTGTTTCCCTTTTCAACCATTTTATAGCTTCCACTTGACCTTGCTGCTCTAAAACAGGCTTGACAATTTCCAAACACTTCTGGTGATAATCATTCAACTGCTTAATCTCTTCCTTAGTCAACATCTCTACTAAAATCAGTTTATTCATTTTCGGCACCAAAGTGATAGTTTCGAAAGTCAAATACCCTCTATTATTGAAATTGTGTGGAGGCTTGGCTTCAACAACTTGAACTATATCTTCAATTCTCAAACCAAATTGTCCATCTTGGTAATATCCAGGTTCGTTGGAAATGAACATACCAGGTTCTAAACCTGGATCTTCTGGAACTGTACGCCATGAAATCGCCATAGGTCCTTCATGAACATTAAGATAAGAACCTATCCCGTGGCCTGTTCCATGAGCGTAATCCAAACCAACCTGCCAAAGGTATTCTCGAGCGAACGAATCCAAGTAGTTACCTTTAATTTTATATGGAAATATTCTAGAACTGAGTTTTAGTTGTCCTTTCAAGACCCTAGTATAGCATTCCTTTTCGAATTGCGTGGGAGTTCCAAAATGTAAGGTCCTAGTGACGTCGGTGGTACCGTCTAAGTATTGACCACCGGAATCGCACAAATATATCTGATCAGTAGTAATTTGCACATCGGTATTTTGACTAGGCTTATAATGGATAATGGCACCGTGAGGTCCTACCGAACTGATAGTATCAAAGCTTTCTCCTACAAAATCTTTTTGCATTTTACGGAATTCTAGAAGTTTTTGAGCACCAGAAATCTCAGTGATTTTTTGTGTTTTTATATTTGCTTCTAACCAAGAGAAGTAGCAACAAAGAGCAGCTGCATCACGTATATGACAGTTACGCATCCCTTGAATTTCCGTTTCATTTTTAACTCCTTTCATTAAACAAATTGGCGTTATATCTGTTAACAATCTATTTTTCTTTGGTACCAACTCTATTAGGGCATCGCTAGATTGTTCAGAAAACCAAATATATCTGAAACATTAAAAATCTTTGTACTGCTCCATATATCTGGCAACAATGTGGTCAGCTAGAATGTTTACATGACAATAAATATTCTTACCCTTCTATTTTATTTGCATATTCCTCAATCTTCTTTTCGATACAATCATAATTTTCAATTTTATAGTTGTTCCCAACTTCCGAATTGAAATGATCTTTAACGGCACTATTAACTTGTTTTTCATTCATAAATACTGTGAAATTATTATTGCCAATAACAAGATAAGCGAAAAAAACAGGATTGAACTGGATATCGGCTCCTCGTAGGTTCAAAAAATAAGCTATCTCATCCAGGGCTGTTATAACTAAATACTCTGCATTCTTCTCTTTCATTTGATCATTTACTTCTTTCAATTTCTGTGCTACAGACTTGCCGGTATAATTTCTGGTAAGCGGTTTTACGGGATTTGCAGGCCTTGCAGGTCTATCACTCCATATTAATTCTATTAAATTGGTATGAACTGCTACTAATTTATGACCTGTTCCTTCTAATTTTGATTGTAGTGGAAAGAATTTATTGTAGGCATACAGTTTCGGGTCGACTCCTATTAGAGATCCTTTTGTAAGATTTCTACATAACCAATCGCCTAAACAAAAAATTCATAAAATAATTCAAGAATAGTTTCTAAATTTATCCATAAATTTTAGAAGTATTCAATTGCTAATAAATTCAATTCACTCAATGGTAGATTTACCTGCAGACTTCATACGAAGATATAATGTATTAAAAACTAAAACTATAATACAAAGAGATATTTTAAAAAAATATTTATCTCATTCTATTCCCTCTTCACCAGTGTAGGGATGTTTTTTACAAAAGTATTAACAATTATTTGAATCTCAAATCAGTGCTTTAAAGCTCTGACCTCGAGACTTTAGAGTAAACAGTCTCAAGTTGTTGTACTACGCACTTTATAACATAACTTATTTCTATTTTCTCACAACGAACCACCTATTCTATGAGTTCCTCTTCAACTCTGATTTTTCTTTTACATTTACCACTACCATCATTTTGGCTCACTTTTTATTCATTTTCATTCTGTTTGTTGTCAATATTTGGTTCCAGTTGTTCAAATTTTCTTGTAGATCCTTCTGATTTTCTGCTATGATCATTATATTATCTGCAAAGGGGCATTCCGATAAATTAAAGCGTTCTAGTGGTTTAAACTATTTTAGTTTTATTTTCTGCATTTCTAATTAATTCATCATGAAAGTTATGAATGGGATCAGACTGCCTGCTTGTAAGCGCCTCTGCTTATGTTGTGAACATCTCATTTCATGTTTCTGCTTATTACCTTGTTTCTTTTTACAGGCATTTAGTGACTCTAATTTGTTACTAACATCTATTTTTTGTAGATTTATTCAGATTTTCGTTTGTGAGACTTCATCAAAAGCTTTTTCCATGTTTAGGAACGAGATGTGCGCTGGTTTGGATCTTGCCATTTTTCTAAAAATGATTTCTTTTATTGTGAACACACGATCTTGCGTGCTTCTGCTTTTCAAACATCCACTTTACTTCTCTTTCAAAGTTGGTTCTATTATAGCTCGCAGTCTCTTTTCCATTATTTGTTCAAAAAACTTTAGAATTGTACATAACAGGGATATTTCTCCATAACTATTGCAGTTTTTGCTGCCTCCTTTTTATACACTGGTAGTGTGAAGCCCATTTTCCAATCTTCAGGGATTCTTTTCTCCATACTCTAAAATGTCTAATAAGGTCACTTTTTCTCCCATGTTCTTTATCATTACTGTTTGATTTTATCTTCTCCTGCTGCCTTCCAATTCTTTAGCTGTTTTAATTGCTGTGATCAATTCCTCTATAGTTATAAGCTCTACACTTCTTTTTTCCCTTTGAGTTTGTCCATCTTCTTCCTCCCTTCGTTGTTCAGTTTTGTTATATCTCTAGCGCTCCATTATATCTACTTCATTTACTAGTACTTACCTTGCCTGGTTCTTAAATGATAAATTTTCTACCCTTTTTGTAGCCTCTAAGATCTTTCAATATTCTCTAGAAGAGTTTCTGGTTTATCTACTACCTAATTCTAACTTGTCCCCAAATTCCTCATTTTTTTTTTTGGTTGTAGTGCAATACCAATTTTTTACTTTGTTTTTTGTATTGGTGAAAATTTCCCTGCAATTTTTGTTCTAGGTATGTTTGCCATTTCATTTTTTTTTAATTTTAACTGTTTATATCTCATCAGTTCACTATGCTGTCTTTTTCGTTTCTGATTGTCCCACAGATGTCTTTTGCAGAGTCTATGTTGATAGTTCTGTAGATCTGTAGGTTCTTCCCTATGAAGGCCTCTTTCATATTTTCTAATTTATTGTTTACCAATTTTTTCGTACATTTTTGCTATTACTTGGTGCTTTAATTTGTAGGATTTTATTTACTTAAAATAATGTGCATTAACAATTCTTTACTGTGAAAAAAAACTAGGATCTTTCACGAAACCTAATTTAAATACTTTTGAACTAAGGTTATTGAAAGGGGTTCAAGATTATTAGCCTACAAGCAGCAAATGTGTAAATCCTCCACTGAATTCACTCAATAAAATAATGTAAATTTACTTTGATACATTAGATTCGGTAGTTTTACTTGTACTAACGTAGTAAAGAAAAGAATTTTCATGTTATATAAGAGTTCACAAAGTTATTATCAAATACATTGTGAATATGAAATTCACTTATAAGATATTTATAATTAAAGAATGTACCTTGTGAAGGAGTCGTAGGAAGCCCTTCTTTCATTAGAGTCCAATTAGAATCCAGCTGTTGGCTGGCTTGCAAATAATATCTTCCATCTGTCCACAAAAGCGCTTCTTTATCAGTAATAATAGCAGTACCTGCACTTCCAGTAAATCCGGTGATGAAAGCTCTATACTCGTCACATTCTGCTAAATACTCGCTGTTATGTGCATCACTTGAAGGTACGATGTAAGCTTGAATTGGTTCTTTAACATACTTAGTATTTTGCATTAACGACCTTAATTTTTGTAAAAGATTGGTAGTTGAAGGTGGTACCATTTTTATTTTTAAATAATTAATCAAATGAGTATATAGAAGTATATCACATAACTATTTGATAATGATCAATTGCCACTGAGTATTAACAATTATCTTGTCAATTTAAAAAAATCTTGTCTAACCTTAAACATATACTTCACTACATATAGTTCGAATTATAAATTTTTCAATTTATTTACAACAAACAGTGACTCTGTCGTCACGGGCATAAAAGAGTTTTACACAAACCTTTTCAGAAATATTGCTTAGTTGTATAATTCAAATATGAAAATTTTCCAACCGTGTATAAAGATTATCTTATTTGAACTAATCTGTTCCAGCTACACTTCCAGTAAAATCATAGAAAAACTACGCGTAATTCATCCGTGACAAAACGTTTGATGTTTGGCAAATGAACTAAACTTTTTTCAAGATACTACTTCCAAATGTATCATTTTAAAGTAAAACTCTTTCAAAATTATACACTTACGACATTGTCTATATATTAGTATGTGAATTGGAACAAAGTTTTTGTCAACTAGTTTATGAACGTTTTATTACAATCTACTCTTTTTAATATATATTTCGAGCTTTCGAATACTTATGTATTCTTTATCAGGGAATGGATTAGTCGAGAATTGTGATGTCTTGAAATTTTGTATAAATGATGAAATGCATGCCATTCAAAATGCAATACTCGAATACGTTATTTGAAAGATCGGAATATATATTAAAGACAGTACATGTTGGTGCTTGATTGCCAAAATCTCACAACAAAAACGATAATATATTAGTACATACATAGACAATGCTTACATTAACAAATACTTTATTCAAATACATATCAAAGAATCAACTTCGGTAATATTTTTGTTATTCATTGACAGATAATTGGTACTATAGGGATTTATAATTTGAAAATAGAAAAAAGTAGTACGATGCCAATTATCAGGGAAATGTGGTTGCTTCATAAGTTTTTCATTAAAAATTAATCCATAATAATAGCCTCGTGAGATGTAATATTGGTTTTTCTCCTCAAATCTGGTCTTTTAAGATTTTCAGTGCTTTTCTTTTCAATTACGATGCAAAATTCTATTAATCATTGCAAACATAAACCATAAGAAACCAAATTAAGATTTGGAACACGGTATGATAAAACGGAAATGGATAGTATGTCAAAACTGTCAACGAGTTGATACGAGCTAACGCGAGTATACAACATCCTTTTTATGGCGGACATTCTGTTCGCTTGATGTATGTGCGAAGAACTATAAATAATATTTAGAATAAGTTACAATGGTAAGTAATTAAAATAAATTAAAATTTAAATGATAAAGTGGTGTATGTATTACCGAATATGAAATATGTTTTCAAGAAATCTGTAAAATAACAAATTTAGAAAATTAAGTACCACGTGTGGAGAATGTGTTATCGATCGTAACTAGAAGTTTGCCACATATTACTTCATTTGTAGTTTGTTCCAAATTTTTTGATTTCCAGAATATGACTGATAGGTTTCGCTTTTAATTGTAGTCGTTATCAACAGCGCGTCCCTTGGTAAGCGTATATAATGAAAAATCGGAGGAAGTAAAAGGTACTAATATTGCTTTGCCAGCTGTTTTTAAGGCTCCTATTAGACCTGATGTAGTCAACTTTGTTCACCAACAAGTTTCTATGAACCATCGTCAACCCTACAGTGTTAGCGACAAAGCTGGTAAGTAATAAGTAATAAAAAATATTTAAGTTCCTGAGATTTCTATAGTAGTTCCGAACTTTTGTTTTTCTAAATTCTACAATATAATATTGTTATACGAAAAAATAAACATTTTGAACAAGATATAGTAAATACTATAAGTAAATTTATTTTGTAGTCAATTGCATTAGTCATTCTACTTTTCACTAATAGTGAACGTTGTATAAACTGGATGCTAGGTTAAAATTGTTTTATTATTGCACATGGTAATGTCCACACCCTCTCAGATTTCCATATGGAAGGGTGTTCCATAAATGTGCTAGATCAAATGGTAGCTATAGGCGTTCCTTTCTAATTTTATGTTAGAAAAGGGCAATGACTATCATACAATGTTAGATTTAAATTAATATACATTTTACAAGGATTATAAATTAAGTCATTATTTTACAAGTGCTGAGAAAAAGTATGTCTTGAAATTTTTTTGTAATGAGAAACATTAAACTTGATAGTGTAATTTTCAACATTTAAAAAATCCTAGTAAATTGGATTTATAAAAAGAGTTGTTCAAAAAATATTATGGAATCTTAATTTCCAAAAAAAAAACATCTATATATCTCATAGATTTGACTTCTTCACTAGTTAATAGATTTCCACATTTTTTTTATTACTAAGTAATAGATTTCACCTGTATAAGATCTTTTTAATGACATAGTAGAAGGGTACATGCTAATTTATTCAATTATAATTGTCTTCCTTATACTTTTAAGTGATTATGACTTAGCCTGACACAGTTCTAGTGTAAAATGACTGCATACATCACTAGTTTATGAACAACAGTTATAACTAATATATTCATAGCTACATGTCATTGAAAAGGCATTTAGAGCCGACATAACACAGATTCCTGAGTAGAGGAACTGAGCCTGGTGGCACCCCATATTTTCCTTTCCAATTAGAAGTTCTGTTTCTGAGAAATAAGCTTTATATCATACAAATCAGGTAGATTTGCTGTCATTTTCAGCAAGGTATTGATTCTGTTGTCCTACAGTGCAGAATTAAATCCGTTATGAATATCCAGAGTGACCATTAAGCATGGCTTTCAATTGACCCAAGTGACGTTATAGATTCTCTTTACTATTACTTGTTTAAAGGCATTGATGTTTGATTTTCCCTCTATAAACCCAAAGTGATTGTATTAGATAGTCCTCCACTATTCTTAATACTCCTCAGCAAACTTGCTTTCAGTAGGTGTACAAACAGTTTTCCTATGCAGTTTAATAACTAAATTGACCTGAAACAGACCAAGAAATTCCTAGACTTTCTTTTCAACTTTTTCTATATACTTCCAGACCTAGAGTACAAATAAGCATAATTGATTGGAATTTTTCCATGTTCAGTTGTTTCTAAAATGAAACAAATATCTATTATTGTTTCACTTATAATTTATATTATACATTGATGTAAATGCTTTAAATGACAAATTATATTATTTGTTGGTCAGGTCATCAAACTTCTGCTGAATCATGGGGTACTGGTCGAGCTGTCGCTCGTATTCCCCGTGTTCGTGGAGGTGGTACTCATCGTTCTGGTCAGGGAGCCTTTGGTAACATGTGTCGTGGTGGTCGTATGTTTGCTCCTACCAAACCATGGCGTCGTTGGTACAGAAAAGTTAACATAAATCAACGCCGTTATGCTTTAGCTTCTGCTGTAGCAGCCAGTGGTGTACCAGCTTTGGTTATGAGCAAAGGACATGTTATTGATCAGATTCCAGAATTGCCTTTGGTGGTCAGTGACAAAGTACAGGAAATGACCAAAACTAAACAAGCTGTTCAGTTTTTGAGGAGAATTAGGGCTTGGTCTGATATCCAAAAGGTAAGTACAATTTTAGGAAAATTATTCTCATTATACACAGTTCTAGAACACTTTTCAGTTAGTGATTAATAATGATGATTTGCTTTTGGTCCGTGTTTATGATATCTTATGATTTCTTTTCAAAAGCTCTGATTGAATATTAAATTTATAAATAGATAAGTTGCAGTTTACAAAATTTTTATTTTAGAGTAGTTTTTATATTAATTTTCCAGGTATACAAAAGTCAGCGCTTCCGTGCAGGAAAAGGAAAGATGCGTAACAGGAGACGTATCCAACGTAAAGGACCACTTGTTGTCTACTACAAAGATCAAGGTATGTAAGGAAAGTGGTCCTGCAGGATGATGTTGACAAAATAGCTAAAGGAATTAGATTTTATTTGATGTCGTATCTAATGAATTTCAGGACTTCGTCGTGCCTTCCGTAACATCCCTGGTATTGATTTAATCAGTGTCCAAAAACTGAACTTATTAAAACTTGCTCCCGGTGGTCATGTAGGACGTTTTGTCATCTGGACAGAATCGGCTTTCCAACGTTTAGACAAAATCTTTGGTACATGGAAAAAACAATCATTAGAAAAGAAAGGTTACAACCTTCCTCAACCCAAAATGGCCAACACTGACCTTTCTAGATTGTTGAAAGCTGATGAGATCAAAGCAGTTTTACGTGCTCCTCAGTAAGTATTGTTCTTGACATTTCTCAAAGAAACCATGTTTAAATAGATATTTAGCTCTAAACAGTTGATGAAATCAAATATCTATGCAAAAATCAGTAGTTCAAAATTTATTTATATATTGCAATGAAACTTAATAATTGCTTAGATTTTTACTTATATTTTTTCAACCAAAATTAATGATTATCATTACATTTGTTGTAGTTTTCGTGAAGGCATTAGCAGGGGTAAAAGTCTTTTATTTTTTATTAAAAGAATATCTCGTTTTCCCAAAGAAGTTATCATTCTCAGATACTAAACATAAACTAAAACTTATTATCCAGCTCAAGTTAGTTGACCTTCTCAAAAGTGTCCTTTTCTATTTTCATGTTGTATGTATAGATGTTGGGGGTATCATATTCACTGTGACCCAAAGGATCTATTGTGTCCCCTTTTATTGCTTCAATATTTCATACTAATCATGTCTTTTGTGTATTTCTAATCTTCTTTTATTGATTCTTCTATAATACTGTCGCTGCCTCTGAAGTATTTTTCTTATTGGTAGCTCTATATTGTCTGTATATGCTGCTAGAAATGTTTGCAAGAATCGTTTTAGTTCCTGCCCATTTTAGAATGCTATACTGAACTGACTTATCAATAGGGCGTGCCCCTTCTCACTCCTTTTCATATTAAAGGTAGATCAGGCGCTTAAACATTTTGTCGATTTGGGATATGATTCCTAACCAGACAAAGAGGAGGAGACTGTGGTGGCTTAGTTCTGTTGGATCAAGGTCATATAACAGCCACAGTCAATGAAATCTAGCAGCTGTTTTCCTGTAAAGTCGGTATTGGATTTTTTAATTTGTCTTGTAGCCAGCTGCAGATTCAATTGTCTCAGATTTTCGCGTAGCTAGCACTGGGCCCTACTACAATTGTAGTTACAGGTGCAGTTTTATAATTTTTGGAGCCAACTTGTTGTTCATTGAGCGTAGAACCAGGAGTTTATCTGGACCTCCAGGGAGGAGGAGTGCCGAAAGTCCAAACAACCTTAGTCATGGTATTTCTTCTACATTGGATTTCCCTATTCTAAAACCCTCTATAGTTGTTACATTGCAGATTATTCAACATATTGGACTCAGTTGAAACATTAAATGTATACAAGAAATTAAAATGGTAAACTCTCAAATGAATTTATAACTTTCACCTTCTCTATTTGTGTGTACATATAAAAACCTGGCGTAGGGATGTGGCGACCCCATCGCCCAAAATCCTACTTTTCTATCATCATACAAAATGAGTAATTATTTTGTTTGCTGATATAGAAGTCGTGATTTTGCAATCAGCCATTGGGGTAGGGAATTGACAATTCCCTACTCCAAAAGTTCGACTTTTTTGTATACACATTTGTACAGAAAAATCAATAATAAATCACTATGTAGTAATATTCATAATGATTAACTATTCAAAATGTTAATGTATATTTATTTTTCAAGATTGTTGAATGTAATTTGTTCATGTGTTAAAAAAGTTGCAACGTGTCAAAATATGTATGAAAACAGTACAATACTTACCCCAATTCCAATACCTTGAAGAGTTAACAATACATCATAGTTAAATATGAGAAGATATTCAAATTAAAATTATTTTTATTTTTAAAATATTATAAATGAAGCTCTAAAGCAATTAGATTGATTATTGTATATAAATAGTATCAAAATTATAAGTAAATGTTTAAAATTATCAGTTTTATTAAAAACTACAAGAAGAAATAATTGTTCAAGAAAATATTCAAATACCTCAAAATCGTTATTCTTCTACATGCTGCTTTGTTGGACCTTCAATAAGGTTCCTGGAAGATGGGAAGTAGAAATGTATCATTTGACATTTCAGATTTTTCTATATTCTGCAATGTAGTTACTATGGCTGCAAACAGCCAAAACACTAATGGTTTCAAATGCCATCAATTCTCAAGATCAAGCAGTTAATTATACTTTTTCTTGATATTGAACATTCTTACATAATTTTTTATTATCTCTTTGTATTCCACGTCTTATTTATTTCTATGTTAGTAATCATGGAATAATAGGCGCTGGAATATTGTATTCTTTTTGATGGTGTTAAGCTTATGTGGGTGCTCTCTGAGTTATTCGAGAGGACATCCTGGGAAGGAGCGTGTGAGGTTTGAAATAAGGAAGTATATATGTGCATAGCATTCGCTTCACATGAAGTAGGTATCCATAATCTGTACTCGCGATTCATGAATTGTGTTTTGTAGGGCTAGGGCATAATAGCTGTATTGCTGATGGCCCGGCTCAATTGAAATACAATTTCAACCCTCGTATAGCAACAGGAAAGGTTCCATCTATTAAATATTTCTTGTTAAACATAATCGGCATGATTGTTGTGTATGTACATTAACGTGTTAGTTATCACTAAATGTACATTCACAAAATCTTGTCTTTTGTATATGTAAGCAAGAGACATTTAATGGAGTTGAGCGTAATAAATGCAATTGTTAAAAAGATATGTACACAACAATATAAGCATGTCTTTCATAGCATGGTCTGGTGCTTGAATAATAGTTTGATTTAATCCGTGTTCAAAATTTTCATCTTGTAAATCAACAAATTTAAATAACTAAATATTGTCACAAACATATGAAAAGTTGACATATTTTTCTTTAATTTTCATTGTATATGGTTTTTTTTTCTGATAAAATTTCTCTTTTTTCGACTTTTCATATGATCGCGACGGATTATCTGAAAAGTAAGATATTTTGCACAATATGTCACTGTTGTATGTAACTTATCAACTATAAAAATACCGAAGACCAGGCAAAACATCTCACTCGCAGTAGAGGATTTTAACAAAAGCTTGCATGTGTTAGAAGATGATCAGATAAATGTACAATTACTATAAAAACAATCCTAAAGTTGTCTAACATAATTCTCGTCCGAATGTGGATTAGTGATGAAATGTATTATTTGATCATATGATAGAAATCGCAGTATGGTTTGAAAATGTATTTTGTCAACTTTAACCACGGAGTTGAGCCAGGGGCGGTACCAAGAATTGAAAAAAAATTGATTTTTCTCGAAGACAAATAAAACGTGCCCCAGATAATTTGGAATGAAAACTTCTACCCTGGCGCTGCCCCTGTTTTGAAGTATGTTGGAGGGCTTGAAGGATTAAAGGCGCCATCAATTAATTTGATGCTATCTTTAGTATCTTATCTTGAAATACATGGATTTTATCGTTTATTGCATCGTTTTATGGCGTTAGTTATCTCTGTATTATTATGTAATAATCGGTAAGATTAAATTATTTCAAGATTTTGGTACTTTTAGACAGTTTTCAACTGGAGGAACAAGTTAAAAATCTAATGTTTTCGTTTGGAGTTCTAGAAGGGCACTAGACTAATACATTAGTATTTATTCTACTTCTACGCTACTTCAGCAACACTCCCACCTCATTTAGCATTCATGACAACTGGCAGGTGTTTGCAAGTTTCAGTTTTTTTATTTTTCATGAGAAATTTCGCCTTTCCGATTCTATCTGAAGAAAATCAATTTTGTTGTACCAAATAATGGATTAACTGCTAACTATTCGATTAATGCGTGTTAGATATCACAATTTGGTCGATTAGGGAGTTACAAGTCGATGAAGTTTAGTACAACAATGTTGAAAGAAATCAGTTAGTTGACGAAGGTCTTTTCTCAAATCATCTTCAACTATTCTTCATCTACAATCTCTACACTTGAAAATACAGCCATCATTTTCCGATCTGGTACAAGTGTGAAAAATATCGATCAAGAAAGAAGATACATCTTTCTGATTCAACGTTAAATCCAGCCTGCCTTTAAGATCTATTCTTCACTACTTATTGATCTTCTTAAAAACGTACAGTTGTACTATTTTTGGTAAGATTATTTTCGTGTTAGTGATCATGAGATTATCATATCAAAATATAGTGCGATTAGTGAAGTTTTTTGAGAAATTCAATTCCAAAATTTCGAATTTAAGCTGATAAGAGCTAATATACTACCAAAGATTTATGAATATTTGTAGATTTCGGAAATATACTAAATCATAGTGCAAGTTGTAACGCTTTTAAAAATATCACTATTGTTTGTTAAAAAATTGTATCAGGTGTGGGGTGTGCACTGAATATTAAGGTAATCATTGATGTTTCGTAGATTTTTTTCTTGGGTTAGTAACCATGGAATTGTCATGCTGAAGCATGGTGCCATTTGTAATGCTTTCAAGAATGCTAATCTTTCAATTTGAAATTCATTATATAGGTGAAAATTAACATTCACACCATTTAAGTATGATATAAATAAAGCATAATTGAAAACCAGGTTTTGTGTACTATTTTCAGTGAGATTAATTTTGTGTTGTTAATAATAAAATTATTGTAGTGCATTTAGTGATGCTTTTAAAAATGCTATATTAAATCGATATCGAAAATTATTTTTTCTCAAAATTGACAATTACAGTATTTTTCAAACATCACTTTGGACTATATATGTGGTTAGTTTTTGGTTAGAATGATTTTAAAGCATAGTGCAATTTAAAACATCAAGAATGTCGCTATTTTTTTTGTAAATCTTGTTTGTACTATTTCTGGTAATATTCATTTTGTGTTTGTACTAAAGTTATCATGCAGAAGCATGTGCAATTTTTTATGCTTTCTAAAAATGCTACCATATATATTTTTTCAAAAAATAATTTCATCAATTTATCAAACTCCATTTTATCTGCTTTAAAAATTAGTAATTTATTGAGAACATCACTATTTAAGTCTAGTTGTACCATTTTTGGTGTGTTTAACAAATTGTGCTGAAGCATAGCGCATTTGTAATGCTTTCAAGAATGCCACAATTAGAAAAATGAATCAATTTATAAATATATTTTTGCTTTAAGATGATATAATTCGAAATTAACATTCACATAGCATAGAAGTTGTTTATACACGGTTTGATAAAAGTACTGATTTATTTAAATGATATGTTATACTAAATTTGTGTAATTAGTTTTTAATTAGCATCATGGTACTTGTTAATGTTGAAAGCTTAGCACAAATCACATTAAAATATTACTATTTTAGCAAGAATATTAGTAATCGTAAAATTATCAAGCTGAAATATAGTACAACATAAAATACAAGAATTTATTCATAGCAAAGATAATAATTTTACTAGTCACCAAAGTTTTATAATCCTAATTACAATTCATTGATATGTGTATTAGTGTTATTATTTATTTTGTGAGTTATGGTATTGAGCTGAAGCACATTGTCGTTTTTCCGCTTTCAATTAATCTCTTTGTAATTTTGTCGTTCCAAGTAACTTCAGTCAATAAATTTGGATTATTGAGCTAATAAGAACTACTGATATTATGTATTGATAGATCAAATATTTTTCAATTTGTGAATACATTATATATTTTACAATGATGATACAACCGAATATTGACATTCACAGAGCATTGGGTTCTGAATAACCCTTGATTATAAAAGTAATCTGAGTAATTTATTTTTTAAACCAGCATTTATTTTGGATTATTCAAATTATTTGTTCACTATTTATGGTTTAAATTACTAGAAAGAAGGTGGTACGTCGGGTACGTCGTCTCAATCCATTGAAGAATACTAAGGCAATGCTTAAATTGAATCCTTATGCAGCTGTACTCAAACGTGAAGCGATCTTGAAGAACCAGAAGAGGCAGTTGGCAAGAGAAGAAGCATTGGCCAAGAAACGAGGAGTAAGTAGTTTTTCTTTTATCATATTCTCACGTATTATTGATATTTTATTAATTTAATATATGATGATACTATTTGGTCCGTGTTTATGAAGTCTTATGATTTTACTCTTAACCATTTCTGAGAATAAAATTTAGATAAAATGTGAATTTATGTACATACAATTATTTGTATTTTTAAAGTTTTATTTTTTTTAGATTACCCTCAGTCCTGACAACGCAGTGATTAGAACTAGAAAATTGCAGGAAAGGAGAAGGGCACAGATTTTGAAAGCCAGTAAGGCTAAACCCAAGAAAGCTAAGGCTCCAGCCAAAGCTGCAGGAAAGAAATAAGCGGATTACTGCAGTTATTGCGTATTGTTAAGTTTTATGCATTTTGACTGTGGAAAACCCGAGTTATATATAAAAAATAAAAAGTATAAAAATTGATATTGTTTTTTATTGTAGAAAAATTTTTTCTACGTTTTCTTTCTCTAAATAAAAATAGATCCATGGATAATGTGTAGTTTTGAACAAGGGAGAAAAACGAAATCGGTTATAGGAAAGTAGAACTATTGATAATTGGATGGACGTTTTTGTGGTTATTAAGCCTCAAGTTCACACTGCTCAAGATTTATAGTTTTTCACCAATACCTACATCTCACTTAAATAATTTGTAAATGTTTTTTGAGAAATTGATTCCTTGAGTACAGCAGTTGAATAATTTCCAAATAATCATTTAATAAATTCATATAATTGTCCTTGTGAGGCTATCATAAGGAATCAAGGTCTAGAATTCTGCCTTTAATGAAAAATTCAAAATGTTTAATATGTATCATGAATCATTGACAATACAATAACATCGTAAATTAGTTAATTAGAAACACAAATTTACACCTGGCAACTTCATTTTATAGTAAGAGATGTCTGTAAAAGAACTAAATTTGCAAGGGATGGAGGATATTCATATCTAATGCAAAAGATGTCCAAAATTCTGACTGCTGAATATAAAACATAGATGACGGGTACCAAAGGAGTCCTTACTTTGTGAATAATGTATGTCAAATCATGTTTTTCAATTAATTATTCTAATCACATCTGGTTTCTTCCTTAAGACTTAAATTTAAAATCTTATGGTGATTAGGTAAATCTAATAATTTCTAGATCCTCTAGTTTGCTTAATTTTTTTATGAATAATAATACAATAATTTATCAAATATGGTGTATGACGAATTTCTCATATCCCAATATTAAAAATTTTTTATTTCCTTAAAGAATAATCAAAACAAATACTAGTTCTATATTTTTCTAATTTTTTCAATTCTACTTTTGATTTGTTCGACACTATCACCAATTTCTTCAGATACTGATTCTATATTTTTTATTAATTCTTGTAAAGTTCCCTTAACATTTTCTAGATTATTGGATCCAGTCAAAAATTCTTCCATTTTTGCGAATTTATATTCTTGAGGAGGCTTCTCATCTAGACAGTAGAACAACATATTCCGTTGTTCTTCACATGTACATATTGCTGAAATATCTTGAATAATTTCGGAAGTAGTCAATGAAAAAGGCCTAATTTGGGGCTGCGAAGTACTTTTTCTAAACATCTTCAGTTTTTTTATGTCAAATTACTAATCTTTGAAAAGTAATCTAATCTTCTTTCCTATTTGATGGTCTGTCTCTATATCAAACTCACAACTACTGTTACACATTTCTTTGTATTGCTTTGAAAATATTTATCTAAATAATATTAAGTTATCATATTAATTCTCATGGATATATGTTATTAGAAAATGTAAAAAGCTTGGATTAATTACACAGGAGAATAGTACTATTAAGGATCTTCTGAAAGTATGCCATTTGAGACAACTGTGGCTTGTAGAACCATCCAAATTAGTTTAACACGTCTTGAGGTCATAAATGTCAAATTAATAATTAGGGTTAAGATTCAAATTTTAGTTATTAATTTAAAATGGAAAATGCTAGACATAGGAAAACTAAGAATGAGACAAAGACTATCAAAAAGCATTCTGAAGAAACAAATCAAGATTTAGTTCCAGAAAAAAATCCGAAATTCGATATTTCCGAAATCAATAACTTAAATACTAAGATAACGGAAAATTTATCAACTGTACAAGATGTAGACTTGAGCTGGAAAGAGAAACCAAAACTGTTTAGAATTAATTGTGAATTAGACGTTCTTTCCTTAATATTATTCATGTCTGGTATATTATCTCGGATGTACAATTTACAGGAACCTAAAAATGTTGTGTAAGTTAAATTTGTGAAATATAATATATTTATGATTTAAAATATTCAAAGTATTTATAAAAAAGTAATCAGAAGTATGGTTTATTGAGATCAAAATCAGTAAAAAAAAATATTTTCTAAACTACAAAATTTTTAACTGAACAATTTCGAAATATAATATACGAAAGTTAAATTTGATTAAAAGTCTCCTTCTCAAATAAACAGTTTATGTTATGAAATAAATGCTGACTATAATTCTTATTGTTTTATAAAAGTGTTGCATTTGTTAGGTTCCTACATTTGCTTCAATTGATCAGTATATACTTTTATCAATCATTTAATTGAATAAGTTAGTGGATGAGGTATTTTCTTGATTTTTATTTCTAAGCTAAAAATTAATAAGTCATTTTAATAAGCAGAACTGGATTTATCATTTTGGCACCCCTAGGTTCAATAATTTTTTTATTCCCCTAGTCTATTTAAAGTTATTTTTCTAAAAACCTTTATAAAAAATTATATCAGATGTATATTTTATTGCTTAAACACTACGACACAATTATATCATTGCACCTTTTTTGGAAAATTTAGTTGGTTCTGGGCTTATCAAAATGCCATTTTAAAACATTTTTAGTAATTTTATTATGTTCATTGGACAGAAACAAAATGATCCAACCCTCAGAGCATTCCCTCAATAAAGAAATGCTATTACTGCTGTTGCAACAGCTTCAAATTTCAGGTCCACAAACTTCATACAGTATGTGATACTGCCATACTGATCCTCAGGCCCGAGGAGAGAATGACATAATTAAAATGGCGGAGAGTATTGAATTTATTTAATATCTAATTATTCTGTAACAAGTCATTTATTTAAATATTAATATTTTAGTCCACAATTTGATTTAATTGTGATGTAAATTGAATATTGAATATGATATTAGTTAATAGTTCTGAATTATATCAACTGAATAAATTTTTTTAATATAAATGAATGAATAAAAAAGAAAATTCGCAAATTTGATTGTCATAAAATAATAAGTATACTATAAATAATAAATATTTGATAAAATACGTTTATTTTGATTTTATGTTTATAAATTTAGTATTTATTGGTTTATTTTCAGATTTGATGAATTACATTATGGAAAATATGTATCCTTATATATGAAAAACACATTTTTCTTTGATTCACATCCTCCTTTGGGTAAACAACTCATAGCTTTGATGGCGTACTTTGCAGGATACGATGGGATGTTTAAATTTGATAAAATAGGTAGTCCTTATGTTTCCACTGTTCCCCTTTTTGCTTTAAGATTTGTCCCTGCATTTTTTGGTAGCTTAATAATACCCACTGTTTATCATCTCATGTTAGAAATGGGATTATCTCAATGGAGCTCTGTACTAGCAGCTGTATTATTTTTATTAGATAATGCATTTTTAACACAAAGTAGATTTATTCTTATGGAGTCCATATTAATATTCTTCTCTTTATTTGGAATTTTGTCTTTGTTGAAATTTAGAAAATATACCGAAAAACCTTATTCAATATTTTGGTTTTTTTGGATCATAGTTTCTTGCATTTCTCTAACTTGTGCTTTTAGTGTTAAATATGTAGGTTTCTATACTTGCTGTTTGGGAGCCGTTATTATTTTTCGAGATTTTTGGAAACTTTTGTCTCGTGATAACATTTCAGATTCCTCACTTTGTGTCAGATTTTTTCTTCAAACATTTATAAGTTTCCTAATAGCTGGGATTGTATACTTTGGGGTATTTTATATACATTTAAACACCTTGTATAAGGCAGGACCACATGACAGTGTTATGACCAGTGCCTTTCAGGCATCTTTAGAAGGAGGTTTAGCTAGTATCACCAAGGGACAACCATTATTAGTTGCACATGGTTCCCAGGTTACTTTACGGTAAGTAAATAATTTGATTTCGATATGTATACAATGTACACATTTGCTTACTAAACAAAATTGCTCTGTACTTAGATTTAAAAGAATTTATAATACATAATTTAAAGCCACATTGTGTTACATCAGATACTATTTCGCTACCCTCAGATGAACTCTGATTTGGCAAACTCTCTGTCTTCTTTCTTTCAAGTAAGACCCAAAAAACTTAGAAGTTATTCTATTGAATCCCAGATATTTCAGCTTTGCACAAAGATCATGATCCAATATGTCATATGCCTCGGAATAATCCAAGATGACGGATATGACAGCCCTCTAGTCAATATTTAACATTGCAGCTGCTGTGCTCTGCCCTCTATGGTATCCTGACTGATGCAAGGGAAGAAGCTTATTTTTTATATAAAAAGTGTGCATTTGGCTACAAGTTTACAGGACTAAATCACATTTTTCCTAGTGTAAGAGTTTTGGTACTCTATTTCTGTTGGTTGTTTTCTATATTAGTTAAATAAAGCGGCAATTTCTTTAAGGGGCCCGATGGGCCTATCTGAAGGCCTATGTGCTGAACAGCCTATTAGCTGCCCACAATTAACTATGAATTCCTTTAAGAATGTAGAATACAGTGGCAAGTAAAGACCAATCTATGGATGGCGAAATATTTAACAAGTTTTATAATCAGGATCTACCAGGTAAGGGCAAATTGCACTTGTAAATAATTTGTATTTATATTTCAGACATACACATGGACGAACATGCTGGTTACATTCTCATAGTGCGATGTATCCAATCAGATATCCAGATAAAAGAGGTTCTAGTCATCAACAACAAGTCACATGTTATTCATTTAAAGATGTAAATAATTGGTGGATTGTTAAGAGACCCGAAAAGAATGACCTGATTGTTGAACAACCTATAGATGTCATCAAACACGGAGACGTTATTCAACTTGTTCATGGTAATTATTTCAGATATTATACGAAAATTCGTCAACAGTTTCATAATATGTATTTGTAAGCACAGTATTTATTTACCATAAAGATCAAAATGAAATTCTAGGTATCACTAGTCGAGCTCTTAACAGTCACGATGTCGCAGCTCCAATGTCCCCTCAATGTCAAGAAGTTTCTTGCTACATTGATTACAACATTTCCATGCCCGCTCAGAATTTGTGGAAAGTTGAAATAATAAATAGAGAACAGAATGGAGACAATTGGCATACAATACAATCTTTAGTAAGACTGATACATGTAGACACCAACACAGCTTTGAAATACACTGGACGACAACTTCCAGATTGGGGATTTCATCAACATGAAGTTGCCGCAGATAGGGTTATTGTACAGGACGATACCATTTGGAATGTTGAAGAACATAGATATACTAAATGTAAGTCTTAATGTTTTTATTATATCTCTACTAGCAATCAAGAATAAATTCATTGGATGCCTTAGGGGGACTCCTAGTTAACAGTTTTGTAGGTCTATCTACCAATTTTTAAACATATTACATTTTGAGGTTCTACATGTGTGTAAGTTAACAGATTTCATTGGTTAATCAACCATTCAGATTTTTTTTAAATTTCAACAATATTTGCTTTTGGTGTTGTTTATGTGTTTTACTGCATACTTACGGATGATTAGGGTTAATAGATTTTCTCTAATTACAATACTCAATAGTAGTTGCAGGTAAATCCTTCATTTCAACTTATCTATAACTCATCAGTTTTACAATTTTTATCCACAGGTCGTGTTTCTTGGCTTTGGCTTTCCAATCCGGTATATACAAACATTTTTTCATTGGTCTCTCCTTCCCCTTCTTAAATTATACTTTTTGCATAACTATTTTCTGGCATCCTTCTAGTATGCCCCAACCATTCTAATTTTTGAGCTTTTATATAACTTGTTTTTTAAAGTTTCTTATGTTCTTACATAGTTTTTCCTCTACAAAGTCCTTCTCTTAGTTTTATTGTCTCAAATCTCTTCCTCAATAACTTTATTTCCCATGTACACAGTTTTTTTTCTGGAATTGTTAAAATCCATGTTTACTTCCATCTATGTTACTGTTGGTCATATTCTAATTTTGGCTGCTCTAGATAACTCCTGAGATCTTATAAACCTACTTAATGATCCCATGGCTTTACTTTCTTATGTTATTCTTTTATTTATTTCAGTTCAATCTTCATTTTTATGTCAGTGTTGTTCCTAGTTATTCGAATTCATAAACTTTCAATCCACAACCCCAGCTACAGAGGGGCAGCTCTTATATCAGGGCCGGCTCTGACAAACCTTCCTCCTATAAAAAATTTTCCCTTATCCTACCTAAAAATTATCTAATGAATCCCTCTTTAAGAGCTTTGAATCCTATCTATTTTATTTATAGCTGCAGACCAAAAGGAACGCGAAAGAGATATGGTAACAGCAGAAATGATTCCTACTGCTCCTACAACATTAAGTTTTTGGCAGAAATTTTTCGAACTACATTACAAAATGATGTTTACCAACACAGAAAATATACAAAATCACATGTACAGCTCAGAACCTCACGAATGGCCTCTTCTTTCTAGAGGAATTGCTTACTGGATATCATCTACTAGCAATGTAAGTATACTATGTATACTCGTATATAGTTTGAGGTCATCACTTATCTACTGACTAACCTAAAGTGTGCATTCCAGTAAAATTTTTGTTTTTTATTCTTCTTATACAAATAATTTATTTTTTGTTACAGGCTCAAGTACATTTATTAGGTAACATAGCTATTTGGTATTCAGCAACTGTAGGATTGTTTATGTACTTCGCTTTACTCGTAATGTATTTATTGAGACGCAGAAGACAATGTTATGACTTACATCCCATAATCTGGACACAATTCACTCAAATCGGAGAAGTCTTCTTTGCAGGCTATTTATTTCATTATTTACCTTATTTTTTTGTAGATCGAACCTTATTTTTGCACAATTATCTTCCAGCTTATGCGTTCAAGACGTTGTTGTTAGTCGCTACAATAGAACATGTTTATATAGTTCTAAATGATGTCTTCAAAATCAAATTACTGAAAGTAATTTTTGTCAGTTTATTAGTCATTTGGTTGGCGTGGGTTATTTATGTGTTTAAAAAATTTTTGGTACTGAGTTATGGTACCACTGATTTAAGTACAGATGATATTATTAGGTTAAGGTGGAAAGACACTTGGGATTTTATAGTTCATAAAAGCTAAAGTTATATATGAGATAAAACATTTCATCAATTGATTTGTAAAAGATTTTTCCTCTTCTCGGGTTGTTATTGTTCATTTTCCCGAGTTAGATTGTACTCAGAGTCCTCTTGCAACTATTTTTTCTACATTGCAAGTACCCTTATTTTTCAAAGTTATTTTATACTGTTTCCTTTATTCGATCAATATTTATCCCCTTGATCTTAATTTGTGCTTTCTCCTTGATTCACCCACCAATGATATTTGTTCTGTAATTATTTATTTTGTACCGAGTAGTTTCTGTTTGATATTCTTTTGGTGAAGGAAAGTAGCATAAATTTAAAAAAAATAGTAGAACATACATTTTTTAAATAATTCTACTGCTAATTATTTTACTTGTGAGTACAGACTAAAGGCTTCTTAGATAAACACAAATAGATTCAAAACGTTGGCAGTAAATTTGTGGTCCCAAACTAGTGTTACAAAAATATAAGCTCGGTGTGTATCTTTGAAGTCTTTATTCTTTGGTTTCTTGAGACAATAATCTGATTATTTACACACACATAAATATTTAAAATGTGCCAGCATATAATGTGTTCAATATCATTGAAAGATAGAAATTTCATTAATTATCAGCATGACACATAATTCAATACTAACGTAAATATTATACTGTTTTAAGGCTGTTGAACTGTTTAATTCTAGATATTTTAGATTAAGCATTGTTAAATTTGAATACTCAAAAAATCTATATATGATTGTTAAATATCAGTTTTATTTAATAACGCTATACATATATGTGGTTGTGGTTGAACTATTTCGTAATTTCGAATATTTATAACTAATTGAGATTAAAATAAGCAAATAGTAATTTTATTTTATATATATTTTTTATTAAATACCAAAAATAAGACAAAACGCATTTCAATTTAAACCTAAACCTTATGCAGTATCCATCCTTTCAGGTTCAATAGGTGTAACAGAAACATCTTCAATATCCAATACTTTGGTAGTGAGTACAGCCGTTGTTCCCCTTTTATACTTATAAGAACCTTGTTTAACTCCTTTTTTGTTAGCTTCATCATATGTTCTTTTGTAATCAACAGAACCTTTTCTTATTATACATATATCCACATTGGAACCTGATCCCAAATCATTGAATATACCGGCAGCAATTGCGTCTCTAACAAGCCTTACACCTTCTTCTTCTTCCATTTGAGGTTTCCAACGTGATTCGAAAACTGCTATGGCTGCTAAGGAACCAGAACCCATAGTACCTAAAGAATTATTAATAATGAATTATTTCTAATTTCTAATTGTATCTTGTATTACCATATGGGAGATCGACACTTGATCCATGGGGATGAATCATGTATAGATGAGGACCTTCGATATCAACACCACCAAGAATGAGAGCTGCTCCAATATATCCTTGATAACGGAACAAGTACTGCTTCAACAACTGGTTAGCTGTACAGACTCTACTGACTCTATTCGTATATAATCTGTGAAGCTCAAGTTGGGCTGCTATCATTTGAGTAGTCATTTCGGTATCTGCTGCTGTACCAGCACCACAGCAACTAAACAAAAAATTAATATGTATGGGGGTTGTTTTTTTCAACTGTGTAGTATGCGACTGTGCACCTTCTTTGTTCAAACGCTCTGTCACATTTCAGTTCAAACAGGTTATTTCCTGTTGAGTGGCAGTCACAAAAACATGGCCGCCGCTACTGATTCTCCTGCCAAGTGTGAATTGCGAGGTGTTATTTGTTTTTTTCAGGAAGAAGGGAAGAATGCAGCAGAAATTCATCAAAGAATGAGTCGAGTGTATGGATACAGCTTTATGAGTAATAGTGTTGAAAATTTAAAGCCAAACATAGGTCAGGTGATGAGACATAGATTCTGTGGGATACACCAAAACGAAACGACAATCACAAATTCTCAAATAAGACCCACAAGATTCAAACAAATGTTCAACAGCCGTAAGATTATGGCAAATGTTTTTAGAGACCAAAAAGGTGTGTTGCTTGTGGAATTTATGAAACTTGGAACAGCAATTAAAGCAGATTCATATTGTGAAACTTTGTGACACTTACAAAGGGCTATTTAAAATAAACAGAGGCAAACTGACATCTGGAATTGTTTTGATTCATGACAATGGTTGTCCCCACAGCACTTGTCTAACCCAACTCTTGCTTCAGCAATTTGGATGAGACATTTTCAAACGCCCTCCATACCATATACCCTCCTGACCTAGAAATGAGTGATTTCCATCTTTTCCCTGGACAACCAGTGGATGGAGGGAGGCGCTTCCAAACTGACTTAAAGCTCATAGAAACTGTCACAACTAAATTTCAATCATTGATGGCTACATTTTATGAAGAGAGTATTGCAAAGTTTGTTCATGGATATGATAAATGTCTGAATTGTCAAGGTGACATAATGTAGAGAAGTAGGCTAAACTTTATATTAATGATCATGAATAACTGGTGAAGAAGACAGATTAGTGTCATACATAGTACTGGGCCAGTGTGTACTTATGCAGACAGACCAGGGTACTACATTACAAGTGTTTTTATAATGTGTAGTAGTGGCAATATAAAGAACTGGCTAGGTTGTCAGTATGGTAGGTTAGGTTAGAAACATTGACCATGCAGCAAGTGAGATGAGTTACCAAGGTTCAAAATACCTTTTTATGCATTGGCTGCACTAATTTTTAAAAACGGGAGGTTTGCGGCAACCCCCCTCCAGAGGGGGCACCCCACTCCGCCCCAAATCAGTGTAAACCGGCAGTCTATAATCTAAAGTTTTATTGAGAAATATTGCTATATTGTGCTTTACTTTTGGTAATAAAATCTTTTTTGTATATTCACCCGTCTTTCCTTACAGCCCATCGGAAATAAAAAAAATAACCTTGGCAAAATATATGAGGAAAAAATTATGAGTTATTAAATTGATACTTACTACATATTTGGAGCAAGATAGTGAATTTTTTCACAGTTTTTGTCTGCAACGGTGGTATCTTCCGTTGCTCTTGTATCTGCTCCGAGTATAACCCCATCTTTGTAGACGATTCCTACAATAGTGGTTCCAGTTTTTGTTGCTTTGGGCACTGCAAATCCTTTGCTTTCCAAAAGAGCATTTCTAAAAATCGGTATTTTTGAGGTTAGTATTTCAGTGACTTTGCATTTTTTCACTTTGTAAAAGGAAAATAAACAAACCTTTTGCAATTGTCAAATGAAAAACCTGGAGCTGGAATTTCTGGACACAATACCGAAGTCATTTTAACTAAATGTTTTTGTTAATTCACAATTACAACTTGCAATATTAAAAACTATTGACAATTTGTCAATTGTCAAAGCCATGAAACTTTGTACTTCGTACACGAACCACCTATATAAGTGATCTACGGTTTTGACGTAAGTACAAAATGTCAGAAACATAAAACTTCTAAAATTAGGCTCAAAAGTATAACTTTTCATGATATTGATGGTCATATAATTTATTGAAACTAATAACTCCTAAATCTATCATACTATTAAATCAAATTTTCCTTAAAATGAAGATTGACTTTGATTTCACAGTGACAGGATCACAGTGCTAATGCTTGTCATTTATATAGATAGAACATTCATATCAATCTAATGATAATTCAGATTTATACTTTCGTATCTATTCGTTTAAGATAAAGGGTGGGAATATCTAAAATACTCGTTAATTTGCATTATAGAGACGATAATATTACAATTTTAGATGAAGTAATTTATTATTTATATTTGAGTACATATAGCTAGTTTCTAAAAATGCCCTTATAAAACAAATGCGTGTCTGGCATCTGTCATATTAATATTGAGCATGTCAAGAGGTTACTTTATGTACGTGTCAAAAAGTTATGAGCCGGTGAAATTTGTTGTAAAATAAACGCATAAAATGAAATTTTTTAGGATTTCCATCTTAGGTTTGTAATGATAATATCAAATTTTCTTCACAAATTTATTTATTCAATTTCAGTTTTAGCCATAATTTCGGTATTATTATGTGCCACAACATATGCAAGTATTGGAGGTTACATTAGTCAAACAGATAAGAACAAATTTATTCAAATTTTGGGGCGAACATTAAAAGTGGACGGGGACGATATTGTTTCCCCATACTATGGAGCAAGAGGATATCAGATTTTGACAGTACCCGTTGAAAAGCAGCAAGTAGCTGAAAATTGTGCTCACTTGAAGAAAAACTTCAAGTATCAAAGTCTGGAAAGTAGTTTTTACGTGTACAATACATGGAAGATTTTAGGATGTCAAGGATCTCTTCACACACCAGAAGATGTTAAGGTAAGCATGAAGGTTTATTATTTTAGTCAGTTATTAGAAAAATGATATTTTTATTAATTCAGATTAAATTTGCAGACGATTGAGTCAACATTGGAGGCTGGAAAATCTACCATAACTGATATTCGTTATGCCTTAGAAATTCTGACTTTGCTTAAACAGCAAATACCAGGTGCTGCAAAAGTAGCTCAAATGATTCAATTAAAACTAAAAGAAGATGACAGTCTTCAAAACTTGGGACAAGCTTTGCATGCTGCTTCCTTGCTAGGTGCGAACGGAAAATTTGCCAATGATAGAGTAGAAGATATCATTGTACAAGCTGATGAAGTAGATGGTAAACTACTTCAATGGGAAGGGGGATTAACAACAACTTCTTTGATTTTAACAGGCTTGCATAGACTTCTAGGAAAATCGCCTTTAAATGCTGTACAAGCCGACAAATTTACTAATTATTTATTAACAAGAAAAACAGTACAAACACCAAAAGGAGTTTTAGCCCTTTTAGAAGCTGCACTAGCAATAGCCTCAAGTGAAATATCTCCTGTTAGTATATCAATTATAGGAACGCCCCAAATTTCTCTTGAAAAACCAGATCTTAAAATTCAAGTCAGTAATTTACTTGGGGTCCCTCACAAAATTCCTCCCACCCCTGTAGTAGCAGAAAGTATAACAAAATTATCTGATAATTCAGTTGTACTATCAAAACAAACTTTGAAAGCAGGGTCCAGTTCTACTGAATACATTTTGCCTTTAAAGTTAGATCCCGGTTTATATAAAATAGTAATCAATGCTGGTAGTCATTCATCAGATTTTGTCATTAGAGCTTTGGGACAGTTGACTGTAAAATCTTTGGAAGTAGGCATTAGTGATTCAGATGGAGGTGCAGCTCTTAAACTTACCAAACTTACTTATAAGAATAAACTTGGTCAATTGCTACAAGCTGATGCCGGTCAGAATTTGATTGTAAAATTCACATTATCCCGACCTGTTCATCAAGCTTTTCTCAGGCTTCACTCTGGTAAAAAGGAGATCATATTCGTAGCCGAACAAGACAGCAGTAAAGCTTACATGATTGAAGTGAATTTAGAAAAAGAATTGGGTAGATCAGGTAAATTTGAAATGGAACTAATATTGGGAGATAGCTTAATAACAAATCCAATTAGGTGGGATTTGGGCTCTATTGAAGTCAATTTAGGTTCTGCAGCCAAAGATGAAGTTAAACAAGGTAGAGGACCTAAACCGGATATTCAGCATTTGTTCCGACCAGCTGAAAAACGACCACCAGAAGTAGTATCTATGTTTTTCACTGCTCTAACAGCCGCACCATTTCTTCTCCTACTTATATTATGGGGAAAAATCGGAATCAATTTCGGTAACTTTACACCTTTGGCTATACCTTTTCATTTAGGATTTGGATCGATTTTGGGGTTGTTCACTTTGTTCTGGTTAAAGCTGGATATGTTTGTTACGTGTGCTTGGTTGGTTCCAATCGGTGGGTTCACATTTTTCTCAGGGCATAAAATATTAAGTTATATGGCTAGAAACAGAAAGCAAGAAAAGTCTGATAAATAAGTTTTGTTTTAGACTGAGTGTTTTTTTTCTTCAGTTATATCTATCACCATTAACTGTTTTTGTACATAAACATCACTTCGAGTTAAAAAGTAATTAAGTTATTAAAAATCCAGTAATGCCCTTTGTGTACTAAAATAGTAGCTCACTTCAGTTATTCACAGTTTATAAATTATTTTTTAATAAAACTGTATCAAAAATGGGTTTAATACAGTGTGACCACTTATTTTTAGAAAATATCATATCACATACTGTTACAATTTTCAAATTTAGAGGGAATTATCATGAAATATTTGATTCTATAGTATATTTAATATATTTGGTAATCAACTTGGCATTTTGTAACATATTCTCGCTTTCGGGATGTAAAAAACAATTTATGTAGTATGATTACATGTACCTGATGAGTATTTAAGTTTATTGAGATAAAATTAGGAACTGTACTTCTATTCTTATTGTAAAGTTTAGATTCCAAGTGGTATTAGTGTACGAAAATGATTAATTTGTGAAAAAAACTGTGCAAGTTTAAATTGTTTCTGACTTTTTTGGAAGTTGCTCTTTACTTTTGTAATAAAACCCCCAAAGTATCAAATAAAAAAGTTTTTTTAAAATTTAATAATTATTTTATTTGCAATTGGTTTATCAAATGATAGATTGACTAAAACTTTGGGACAATATAATATTGACCTTACCAGGAAGACAATATACACCAAATCTAACAATGTAAGAAGATGAATAACCAAGAATATGAAGCTTTAAGGGTGGGGTTAGGGTTTCAGCGTAAAAAAACACTTTTGAATTTTTTCTCAAGTATGGATTGATGAATTAAATTAGAACTTTTGTAAATTATTGAGCATACTTTTGAGAATGTTGTGTAAATTTAGCATGCAGAAGTATAAGCTGATAACACTGCTTCCCCCAGAACTTCTTGGGGGAAAAATTGCGGCGTTTACTATAATTCGCCCGAAAGTTATCTGAAAATGGAAAATAATCAAAATTTAGTTAAACTATAATCAAATCTTCCCCTCAAACGTTCCCTGATAATTTTTTTTCCATTTAAAAATTTTTGTTGGCCATCTGTTATTTTCCACGAAAATTGCCGCCATTTTGTGGATGGAAAACACCCTTAATGTAAAAAAATAACTAAACGTTGGGGGGAGGTATTTTATATGTAGAAAATGTGTGCAAAGTTTGAAATTAATCGGTCAAATAGTTTTCAAATGACTGTATACACGGACTTTGAAAAAGTAGTTTCGAGGAAAGTTTACAAACTAAAAAAAGTGAAGAAAAAATTTTTTTTTCCAACATACACAGAATCATAGATTCCAGCTTCAGACAGCAGACTTCCTGCGGCATTTTTGATGTCTTCAACCTCTTTTCTCTCAAATCTTTGTTTTTATTCTGGCTTCTTTGCTCTGCTGTTCAGATTGAATCTCGGCCTTGTTAATGCAATTATTGTCCGCCAATGTTGCATAGTCATGAGCGCTTGGGCCGACGCTGACGTTGATGTCCGAAAGAAAAGTTAGATAAGCACCAGCACCTTCATTGAAACTGCATGCAGCTACATAAGATGCAAATTCAACAATTTGGCTGCTGCCAGATAATGTTTTCGGTGCAATTCTTCAAATCAGTTGGTTCAAACTTTCTTTGGCACTTTGAGTAAAACTTTCAAGACACCTTTCTAGAAGTTCGTCTATACTCAAATCTTAACATATTGTGGAGTGTAGTCATGTTTGAAATTTTCCACTCCTATTGTGACCAAAGCTTTTTGGTATGGTCACCACCAGTTCTCACGACTCATGCACTTTTGGTGTTTAGGATAATCGTCTGTTGACTGCTGATGGTAGAACGTTGCCCAGATTGCATTTTTCATTCCTTCTATTTTTGCAGTTTTATGTTGACGTTGGCTTAGAGCTTCAAATTAAGTCACGTGGTATAATTTAGACTGGTGCGCCACCCTCAATTAATACGTCAAATACAGGAGTGTCTAGTTTAAAACCGCCGAACAAAACACTACAATACACCACCTCTGTTATTATATAAATTATTTTATTGATTCAATTTTTAACTTAAATGTGTAAATCATTCTAAGCGATTAATATACAGGGTGTTCCGAGACTTGATGCAAAACATTCGGGAGTGAGTAGATGACGTGAAAATAAAGAGATACTCCTCATTCTCTATACCCTCCATACTTACGGTGAACATGTATGTGAAATTTTGAGAGATGACATCAAAAACATGGCAATGATGCCAACGTCGAATGTTTTTCTCTAGTTTTAGTGTTTTTTTTTGTTGCAATAGGAAAAAAGGTGATTTTCGTTTAATATCCAGGGAATTTTTAACTTCTTCGAACTAAAAGAACCGTTTTAACTAATTTTTTATTTGAAATATTTGTGCGTAATGACAAAACTTGTACCATGGGTTAACGTCTATTCTTAGTACCCCACCAAAAAGTGTCTTCTAATACGCTGACGTGTCTGAGCATAGAATAAATATCGAACATAGAGCATGTAAATGGGCTTATACTGGAAGAGAGACAAAAACATTGGTGAACACTCTTTATTTTCCTTTACACGCGTCTGGTTGGTGTCTTATGCATAGAGCTTATATCAAAGATTTGATTAGAATATAGAGAGTGGTATACCGATGTCTCTTTCTATCAGCAGTATCTTTAATATTAACTCAATGGTTCGGAGTCCGGGTAATAAGCAGGCTCGTCACATCACTGCACAAATTTTTCACTAAACCAAAATGAAAGTCTATACCCTGTTTTTAAATTAGGAGGACCATTTTAGGAAACCTAAATCACGCTTATAGATAGTCGTAGTAAAATTGTACGGTCTGGAAATAATGAACCACAAACTAAATTATAATTAACGTAATAGACACACGGTATAAGAACGAATTTATATTACTGAAAACGGAAAAAAATAACGATTGTAAAATTAAATATATAAAAAATCTCAAGGTCGGTGACTACGTTTGTAAGAAGGTTGATAACAGTTGTCAAATTTGGTGCCACATGAAGCTTTGAAAAGTTTTGTATTTATGGGTGAAACAAATTTTAAAATAATGATAAGATCTGATTCGTTTCTGATCAAATGTAAATAGATCAAACTGTTACCACAGCTACAGTCCGTTTGAAATTAGTCCTGATAAGAACAAAATGGACATTATTTGTTTACAATTTATAGAATTCTTATTCGTGATATATGTCAAAAGTTCTGTGTGAAACCTGCTGCGATTTGACCAATCAGGAATCCACAGAATTACCAACTTAATTCAAATCAGTCCTTCTAGTTTAAAAAGAGTTATAATAAAGAAAAAAAAATTATAAGAGAGCTGAGTTTTAAAATTTAATCCTTTTTTGAGTTAGGAACTTTTATTTTTGACATATACCTTTTGTAACATACTTTTATTTAGTTAAGAAGATAGTTCCTAAGATACTATAATTTAATTTATGTCGAATGTATGTGTGAATATTCAATATTATTTTGACCTAGGAATTCTAGTGACTTTTCTTTATAAACATTAGGACTTTTCGGTGAACTCATTTGGCAACACTGCATGGCGGTAACTAACAATTTAATCACCGTGAAAAAATCACACTTTCGACAAAATGCCTTTAAAGGGTTAGAGGTCAAACAAAGACGTAGTTAAGGTAAAATATTTTATTAGGAATTATCTCAGTAAGTAATTAATTATAACAATGACAAAATTTTGGTAAGTTGTAAATTGATTATTGGGATTTCAGCTAGAGGGGTATAAACAGCATTTTTTTATCTTGGAAACACGCGGTTTCAATATAAAGGTTATGATATGAGTTTGAAAAAGTATTAATGAAACTCTTTCGATTTGAACATACCAAATAAAACATATAAATTACATTCATAAATATACAGCTCAGCGCTAATAAATACAAAAAGGTGATTTCAACACATTTTTTGTTATTTCTATACAAAATATTTGATAAAATACTTATTCTATATGTTATTGTTTATGGATTGTACTGATAATTACATTTTGAATTATTAGTTATTACGAAAAATGGATCCAAAATATTTTATAACCTCAAAAATATTTTAAAGAGTATAATTTGTTATAATAATAGTTTTTGTAATCATTTAATAACAAATATCAGTATAACAATCCAATTTTGGAACTATTCATACTCATTTTAAATCTAGTTCGGTGTTAAAAAGTTTCTCTAAGCTTTAAAAAGTAGACAATGTTAAACCTATTTTGAGATCTTATGTGAATCTAATCCAATTATTTTCTCTATTTCTACCACAGGCTATTAGAGAATCTAAGGAAACATCTGCTCTACGTCAAACTGGCGGCCGTGGGGTGAAAGCTTTTTTCATGAACCCTTGTTAGCTTTTCTTGATTTTTCCGGTAGTGCGAGTTGTTTTGTCAAACTTGAAGCTTTAGGTGGAGTTAAACCCATTTTTTTAGATGAAAACAGCTTAAGTCAGAGTCCTGCTAATTTTTCACAAGTTTCCAACATACTTTATATACTTTGCTTCCCTACTGTAAGCAAAACACTGCATAGTGCAAAGAAGATGAGAAAGCCATGTTTGGCACTTTTTTTATTAGCAACTCTTTAAGAAGCAATTTGGCAATCAAACTAGAAATAATAAATTCCAAAATCGAACAAATAAGTTCACAACACAAGCATCTGTTTACCCAACGGCGAGTTTTCAAATGAACACCAGCTGATTTTGACATTTTGTTAGATTGCTCAATTTCAGAACATAACCTGTAAAAGTCATTGTAAACAATGTTTTTATAACGGCGCAATTTGGTTATTTTCGAGAGTCGTTTCTGTGTATATAGCACAGTTTCTACACTCCAATATGACTAGTTATCTTATGAATTTAGAGGCAGAATGTTTAGAACAAGCAAATTCATATTTTATTTTGACTTCAGTTAAATTTGTCCTGTTCATAATTGAACACGCTGTTTACACTACCACTACACCAACACTCGCAATTACACTGTCGAAACGAGCGTCAGACAGTGTAATTGTTAGTGTTGGTGTAGTGGTGGTGTAAGCAACGTGTTCAGTATAAATATCACCAGAAATTCCAGTTTAGCTGCTTATAATTTTCAACCCTTTTCGTCCTCTTACACGTGAACGCTTCTTATTTTTTAAAGTTAAGACAAACAGGTAAATTGAAGAAAGTATTTTCAATGCGAAGAAATCACCTCCTAATATTTACTTGTATACAGATTTAATATATACCTTTGTAACAATATATAGCAACGAAGACATTTCAACATATATTTTTCAATATTTTGTAAATCTATATTCTAAAAATTCAACTTCGTTTAAGAAAAATGGACTTATAAAAGAAAATATTTACGTGGAATATCGTAAACAATGTGCCCCATATTTTTCAAATTCAAGATTCAAGTTGTACAGTACAAGATTTAGGTTAGGACGAAGGTCATTTCTATATTACAGAAAAAGAAGAGGAACTGAAATTTCGTTCTACATCAAGAAGATTCTTTTGCACTTATATCAATTAAAATGTTTGTTTTCAAAATACAAATAAGATCAGAAAAGTGTGTCGATAATTTCGTCACATTAAGTAGTCAATAAAATTAGTTTTAATGACATGGAAGTAGTTTTATAGTAACAGCTTCTTCACATGCCTTTGTCTTGAAGTAATTATACAGCCACCGGAATTGACATAAGAAGAATAGATCGAATGTCATGTCTATATTACAAAATGGAAGAAGAGGAATTGTAGTTTCAATTGGAATGTCTGATTACAAATGAAAAATAAGAATAATAAATAAAGGATATCTGTTCTTTTATTCCACGTTTCGTTATACTTTTTTAAATCCATTTCCATTCTTTAAAATGACAAGCCATATACAATAAGTAAAATATTTATAAAAATTGGTATTGGTCTCACTGGTATAATGATTATATTATAATATATACCTAGGGAAGGTTTTTTTGAATGCTCTTGCTAGGAAATTGATAATTTATATTCTATGTCAAAAAACGTGAGGTATTTGGTAGGAGAACCGGCCAAAGCACACTCCCCAGGAAGATATCAGATATATTCCATAATACTAAGAAGTGTAATGTCTTTGCTTCTGATTTAGCTGCGTTGAAACCGTGGAAGATACACCAAGATAATTACACTGTCCAAGGCAGCGGTGTAGTTGGGATATATATATAGAAGTGTGTGGAATCAAAGGCCCCTTTTTTTCGTTCTTTTGAATGGTGGTGACTCCTTTAACTCAGAGGATGTTGGCAGGGGCCTAGCTACGCAACACTGGTTCAATGTGTCTCGATAATCAAGTTATCAACTTCAAAGACTGAACATGAACTCCAAATTTCATTTAGGAAGGTCGAGAATTTGAAATTTAATTATAAAAATATCATAAAGATGTCTACTACGTAAACTAGACATGTCTAAGTGAGGGGTAGAATTTCTACTACAGAAAGTATTGGTTAAAGTTCATCTTATATGCTAGGTAAAGGGGTACTGTTGTGGTATTTGCCTTGGTCGATCTCGATCTTCAATCCCGTGACTTGTGTGAAACCCCATTTCTGCAACAAGGGCATTCAAAGAAGTTTTATTTTTTTTACAAATGATAGCATACTAAAATTGTTTAAGCAATCGTTGGGAATATGTTTACTGGTCTGATTCTATAGTAAAATCCTAAAAGTTATGACAAAGTATTTTTTTCAATGAAAAAAGAAGAACAAAATGTGGCAGTTTTCAACTTCATGCTCGCCATTTTGGATTTTGTTTAGAAAAAAAATTTTCGTACATAATTTTTGAAAGTGAAAACATTTATAAAATTTTCATTTATTTCGCATATTCATTGATAATATTTTTTTTGTAATTATCTTATAATTTCAAAACGAACAAATAGAAAAAAATAATTAAACTATTTAAACGACCAGCTGGTGTGCTCTCCATTGACTATTACACCAAGCAATAAACACATTTCTTAGTTCACTATTTCAAGTTTTAAAGCATCAGGATTACTTCGAAATTTTCGTGGTTGCGAACCCGTTCTTTATGATTCCTTGTCTTTGACATTATCTTGTTTTGAAATCTTTGTATAATTCCAATACGTACGTAGTCTTGAGAAACTGTTTGTGAATTATAAGATTGATTGTTTAGATCAGAGGTGTCGCACTCAATTTTGCACCAAGACAAACCCTTCCACTTTGAGGCAAAGCTGCAATAATATAATCAACGATTTTCTCTAAATTGGGTTTGAATGGAAGATGCTTTATTAAACGACTCAAAAGATACCCAGTTTGTAATGCCTCGAGACGTATGAAATATCTAATTCATGAACTTAAATGTAATTGAAAATGTTTTACTTTCCATATAATATAATTTAGATAGTTAATTTTCATTATACATATGACTTTTAATTATCATATTCTTTTTGCAAGTTTCGTTTCAACAAACTTTGTGTTTAACATGACAAATTAGATAAGAATAGAGGCTGCAATTTATTTTAAGAGGTGTTGCGATTTATATTATTTGGAATGATGGTGAAAATATCAGAAAATTTCAGCATGTCCTCAGAATCCTGCCAAATAAGTATCAGAGTTTTTTCGTTCGCCAATTCTCTATAAATTGAAAAATTGTTGACCTGTATCAACAGTATCAGTCCTCTCGTCAATAGCCAGTGAAAAGTTAGTAAATTCCTTCATTTTCTCCTTCAGTTGAAGAACCAAATTTTGAGATAAATCATTTCATCTTGAAGCAACAGTGTTTCTTGAAAACGAAATATTTGAATTATTGACTTTTGAGATGGAAATGAAACATCGGCAGATTTCAACATACAGTCTTTAATAAAATCATTATCAGTGAACTGTTTTAACCTTTTCGCGATTTATAATGAAATAATAAAACTTGATTTCAGGGCATCTTCTATATTAGCTTTAGTAAACATCGATTGTTGACCTTGAAGTTTAGATTTTAAAGATGACAATGTGCGATTCTTATTTTTTTAGTCTAACTATCGAATTTTGACTTATGATTCGTATCATAGTGTCTTTTCAAATTAAACTCCTACAAACAGCAACTGTTTACAAATCAAACACAGTGGTTTACTTTTCCATTCTATGAAAAAATATGCAATTTCCCATTTAGATTGAAAAACTCTGCACTATCAACGTTTTTGTGACATTAAGCCAAAATCGTAATATTTATGTACCTCGATACAACAATTATGGATATCGTACGACAAAAACAAGTGCTCAATACCTTCATAATCACTTCGCAGTGCAATTAAAATCCTTCTCCAACCGTATCGCTTCGATTACTCGACTCAATTGATTCACGTCGCGCCGGCGTACTTTTTTATATGGTTAAGGAAGGTTCTAGTCTAGACTCGAAGCGCCTGGAAGATTCTATCATTATCGACAAAAATAATAGGATATTTCCGCTTGATGCTAAGAGATGGCGATACTGTCTTTCTCTTTCGCTTGTCTAGGAACGCGCAGCCCTTGAAATTACTTATAAACATCCTTAGACTTGAGAGGAAGTGTATTTAAAACATCCGTAGAGGAATTGAATGAATTCTAAAAGCTCTAAAAAACATTATTCTTCTTTCTGTGGTACATTGCGATCGCGGGCCTTATTAATACGGCCCGAGGGCCGGAAGCGGCTCGCGGCCCGTATCTTTGTCATGACTGGCTTAGATAGATAGAAGGATCACTAGAAAGGATGGGGCTTGCAAATATGTATAATAAAAATGTGTCTACTTTACAAAAAAATCGACGCTATACAGTATTTCCTGAAAATTATATGAATATTACCGAAAAACTTGACTAAATGGTTTCTAAGACCTACTATGTATTGTATAAATTTCTATTATTATGAGAAATACGTTTCACTAGGTTTTAAAAGGTTTTTATCATTCTAACACCTTTTTTTCTTCAATAATAAAATAAATCTAGATACGACCACTCAATTTTGATTTAACGTAATTTTATTTTTTTACTTACCTTCACTAAAAATACTGAAACCTCGGATATTTTTCCTTCCTACTAAATCAAACCAAAATGGTACGTTCTAAAAGTAAGGTTATGTGTACTAAATATGAAATAATCTCACGATATCGCACATTAATTTTAAAATAACATAATTCAGTGTTGATGTAGTGCATTAAATAATGTGTTTACTATTCACTGTTGATGTATTTAATTGTATTTGTACAAAATCCAAAATGGTTGTATGAAATTTGGAAAAGTATCATGCTTGTATGTGTGTTTTACATCGAAATCAACCGATTTGTTATGTTCGAAATTTATAATGTTTTGTTTTATTCATTCTAAAGACATTTTTAACAAATCTCAGACAAACTACACATACAGATGTACTTATCCATTGTAAGCAGAGCTCGCGCAATAAAAAAAAACAAATGTACATTCATAAAATTGTTTAATGATAAGGACAATAGTACCATGTAAATTTCAAGGTACATCTAAGAAAAACCTTCTCAATATTTATGAAATTTTTTCGTCTTAAACGGACAATATAAGCTCCAGCAAAAGTCAGCTACGCTATTTATTTAAGTATAAAATTTAGAATTTTAGTTGCTGGGTTTGTGTTGTCCATTTTTATGGTTGGCCAATTTCAAACTTCATCAGTGAGCTATCAAGTCAAACAGTTTGTTATAATACAGTCTAAAACATTTTTATGGAATATTGAGCTCAATATATTTTTGCTAGTCTTCATTATCATTCGATAAAGAGACGTCTTACCTCGGATCAAGACGCCATAAAATGATAGAAGACACCCTTTTGGTCAGTGGAAGATTTATCATAGCAGATCGCTTTGATTAAGGCAAAACGCAACGTGTGAGGTAGCGTAATACACGACGCTACATGTGCTACGTGGTGATCCGCGTTTTCAAATAGGAAACGGTGGGATTTGGATTTGATTGACAGTTTGCGACTAGTGGGCATCAAAAAATTGTCGTTATTGAACTTAAATTTTGAAACAGAAACAGATGATGCTGAAGAAGAAATGTTTCATTCCTCGATATTCATATTATCGCTATTTTTATATAGTAAAGCTCTCTGTGTTCCCTTACCTTCTCTATTAACTTTTCTTCTGTAATTTTTTCATGAAAAAGTTAAGGAAAGACTTGCTATTCACTTTTTTATTATTAGCATCACTGCTACATTATGAAGTCTCTAGGACAGAAGATGACAAAAGAAAATTCAGAAAAGAGAGTTGATGTTGATGCAATTAGAACGAAAAATAGTAGGTAAGACACAATGGAACAAACTCAGAAATGAGCACATAAGAGAAATTAAAAAGAAAATATCAATGAGAAAGGAAAAGGAAGTTAAAGTAGACATTGAATTGAGAAGATAGAAGAAAAAGCAAGGGAAAAACTTGAAGAAAATGAATGAGATATACAATTAAACATAAATAGTTGGATTGGTAATAACCTATGATGAAAATGATGACCAGAAAAAAATGGAGGAAGTTAAATCGATAAAAAGACAAAGAGGAAGTTTGAGTATGTCATGGGTTGAGAAGATATGGTAAAAAGGAAAAAGGAATGCCCGTAAATTCATTGGGATAATAAGAATAACTTTGTTCTTGTTTGTAAAAATTTCATAATTGCGAATTTGAGATAACAAATTGTAAATCTCCAGTTCTTCTTGCGAGATATTTGGAAAATACCGTGATCAAATCAGGCCGTACATCGCAAATAGTGATTTGAATTCAGTATTTCGAAAAATCTGATTAGCTCAATTTCTTAAAAACATTTCTATATTTAACTCAAAATTATTGCACCCCTCTTATTATCTTTAACTTGGCGAAATCCAGAAAAGCTTTAGAGCTAGGGTATGAAAGCTCTTAAAAACTATACACAAAAATTAAACAAAAGATACCCAAATATCAGAGAGCAATATTTGTAGTGCAAGAAGTTGCGGAAGGCATTATTAGCAGCTGGAAAATATTAGTCGGATGTACATGAAGAAAAACTATTATCATCAACTAATTTTGAAAATAAATTTCAAAAAAGCGTCTAGTATTCTACTTAGGCGGAATAACGACCCACCTATCAAACCAAGGGCGAATTTTTAAGTTTTCCCCTCTTAAACTGATTAATGCGGGACTTTTCCATGTATCAATTGAGTTATTGATGATTTATTGAGGGACGATCTCCAATTTACAACCTCTTGAGGTTAAAAATACCATTCAAAAGGATTAATATAGGGTAACATTGCTGGCCACTCCACATTGCAGCAATTTTATTATGCAAGGGAAGATTTCCCTGGTATGTTTATCAATTCTGTTCTCCAATTGTACATTTCACTTTCTCCTGTTTCACTTGATTATAATTAGTTAGTCTATAGTTTTTCTTGAAACTTTTATTCTGTAGTCATCTCTTACTGAACCAATTCTTGTTTCGGCTGTAGACGTTTCTCTATTAGATTAGTAACCATTATTCGTGGTGGAAAGATGGTGAAGCGATTTCTAAGAATCCATTGCACGTTTTTCAGTAGTAACATGAGAACAGTCAATAGTGTAATTATGGCTTACAATTCTTTTAAAACTAAATATCTCAAATTTATTAATGCGTATTGCTTCTTTGAACTCAGTGGTAGACTTCTGATCAAGTCCTCCAAGTAATTTTTGTTCAAATATTCCTACTCAGACATTAACACATCTTTCACTTGTTGAAGGTTGGTTGGTATGAAATCTGTGATTCTCACCCTTTTATAAATATTTTCCCACATATTCTCGATGGAGTTTAAGTCCAGGTTGTGTGCAGACAAGTCTAAAATTACAATACTTACCTCTTGAAGGTACTAGCGACATGGAGACGTGCGCTGTCATGCTTGAACACAAAGCCATTGATTAAAAGATACATAGAGAGCCACCATGTGGTTCTAAAATTTCTCTAATGTACCTATGAACAGTTCTTGAACAATTGAATTCACGCGAACCTTAACCTAGCTGCACGGTGCTCCATGGTCAGTTGAGAAACATTTCCCACCTTTTGAGAAAGTACTCTTACATTTCGAGCTTCAGCTAAATCTTGTTGAAGGTGTCTTGTCGTTATATGTCTTTTTCGTAGAGCTTGCAGTCTCAAAGATCTATTGTTTACAGGTGTTGTTGACGATGACGGATCCTGCACTAAAATCAATTTATCGAAGAAAACAAAGTTTGGAATAGAAATAAACTGAACGGCCAAAATATGAACCACATTGCTAAAATCAAGAATGCTTGCCCTGTGAATTGCATGGAAGAGACCACCCAAACCTTATTTTTCTATTTTCTTCACGAAATTTCTTAATTTTTCTAAGATAATTTTGCTCCCACACAATTACTACGGCTTTTTCTAATAATAAACTGTTTCTTTCTCGTTTTTTGTACTGAAATCCCACTTTTTCAATAAATTATAAAATTTTCATCTTTTAAAATCCGCGGCAAGTTCTTATCTTCGTTAACTACTATCAGAACTTTATCCACAGTGGGTAACTCATTTTGAAAGAAAAAATTGTGCAGAATTCTTCTAATCGCGCTCCTAACCAAATCATCAATTCAATTGTTATTTTTTTATGGATACTTTTTTGGATCGACTACTGAATGATTAGTTCTATGCTCTCGAACGATTCGGTAGACACTTGCAGAAGATATTTTAGAAATATTTGTCGTCCCTGTACTACACCTGATGGCTTCTGCAGCGGTGCGTCGCTCGCTCCTCCCACGCAGCGACGTGGTTGGCCCGGGATGTTCACGTGCTGGTCACGCGTTGATCATTGTTTTGGTTTACTATTTTCTTTCGATAAATAGACAGTTAACTGATTAATTTTTAGTATATTGACAACGGGGTGATACGATACTTTTTTGGCTTGGATTGTATAACTTAAAGATACAAGGGGATGCAAGATTTTGTTGTTGAGCACAATTCTGTTCGACTTATAGATTGCCACCAATTTACATGAACACCCTTCATTATACATATATGCGAAGGGATTTTTGAGGATTTACCTCCAATTTGCTAGTGTTCTAAATATATTTTAATTTACTTAATATATGCTCAGCAGCTTCAACTAATTCCTTATACTTTAGCGGAAATAAAATTTAGTCATATTAGCTAAGCAGCTATTACATAATTTACAATGAGATGCTAATCAAGCAAGATGATTTCGGAATTCACAAACATATTTTGAACACTTTAATTATTTTTTTATACAAATTTATACGAAAAAATTGAAATATTAGAGAAGATTTTCGCAATTTCACCCGATTTATTTATATCTATGTACAGTACGCACTTGTTTTATCCGCTTTGGGATATTTCGAAGCACCAATAACAAATATAAACAAATGTCAACGTATAGTTTGTTTTCACTCATTGGGCAGTGTGTGTTTTAATTCACACACTTTCCTAAAAATTATCTCATATCTAAGGATAAAAATTGTTCATATATTTTTTTTATTATATTTACACGTACTTACATATACTCTTAGGCCAAATGGGTACTTCAAGGCTTCGTAGGTGAGAATAATAATCAATAATAATTACAAACATATATTAGGCTGTTTTTTCAAATATTCAAGATACAATTAATAGTTACAGATCTTAAATTGACTTAGATCTTACCTTATGCTTCACAAAAAAATTCCAAAAATGTATATTTTTCATTTGAAACGATACAATTCGTTTAAATTAATCTAGAAAGAGGTACCGGAGTATATTTAAAGTGATTTAAATCCGACAATTCTATACCTATATCAATTTCAAAATTTCGAAAATTTCATCGAGGTTATGTTTTTTCTAAAACATTCTCTATTTACTCAATTACCTATTTCACCTGAAACTTTTGAAATATTTTCTTTAACAGATTCTTTTGAAGACTTTTTTTAAAATTGGTTAAAGTTTTAACTACAAAATTGTAATACATTTTGATAAAGGTTGGTTGATTTTCCAATAGAGTTTTTGCTACAATATTTTGTTCCTTTGCAGTAGTACAGTTTTCAACATTCAACTCTAGAGCAAATCCTTAATTGCTACGAAATGTTGAGGATAAAAGATAGCCGCTTCCATCCAAGTTCTTCACCCATTCCACACTGTTTGTTCGGCTATTCAATTGCTACCATGAGATAAACAAATCACATGTGATAAATCTCAATAAGCTTCCCACAAAGTTTCACTTGCTTCTAACTACCACACAGTCAAGTTGTTTTGGAAAATACCTCAAATTGATTGTTTCAAATTTTTTACACAATACAAATCAAAAAAATAATGGAGGCTGTTTATGGTTGATTCGCAGAGGACGAGAATCGTTAGAAGATGACCCACGTGACGATAACTACTCCAGAAAATATTAAATTAGTAGACCGGCACCTAAAAATAAGAGAAATTGAGCACAGAGCAGCTTTTCCCAAACAAGTAATCTAATGATCCTACATGAGTATTTAAAAATGACACAAATTAGTGCAAGGTGGGTGTCTCAAATTCTTGTCGAGTAGAATGTTGTGAGCGATTTTTAAACCTTTACTACGAGGTCCAAGAACGTGTAATTCGATCTTTTTGATTGCCTTCAATGACTTCAAGGGAACGTGCCATATAACTCTAATTAACTAAAGCAGTTACATAAACAAATTATCAAAAAAAGGCGCGGCAAAATTAGCCTTGTATCCGCTGGCTCCATGAGAATACTCTAGGCTTCACTGCTTCGATTTCCAAAGTTACTGTACACTAATGTAGTTGATCTGGTCCGGCTCGTTTATTTTTTGTGCCGAAAATGAAATTAAACAGGCGATTTACGAGCATTGTGTATTTTGAAGAGGCATAGAAGCTTTAGTCAGACATTCTGAAAAGTATATAGAAATAAACGATCACAGTTTTTTTATTCCTGATCTCTTTTTCTAAGTCAGAACTGCACTACTTATATGATCACCTAGAACAATCTGTTCATCACGCCGATTTGCAGATCATCAGTTACTTTAGAGCTTCCATGGCTTTCATAGGTTTCAATTAACCTAATCCTTTTCACTTATTTACCCAGAAAGAAACGAAACTCTGCAACTCTGATACGGTCAAATCTTTCATTCTCTCATGAACACACATCAAGTTTGTTGTCGTCAAGAGAAAGATCGTTCGACTTTCTAGATGTGTTCATAAAATATTAGTGGGTCAGATAAAAACTTGGCGGCACAATAATAAAGAAACAAGTCACTTTTACGAGCCGAAATTGACTTGCAGTGGAAGTGAATTCAATTTTTCTAAAAACGTACCTTTAACTTTATAGAAATCAATGTTGAATTGAATTTTTCTAATGTGTTTCACGCGAAATATTTATTGTAAATTCAAGATGTGAGTCCCATCTCTAACTTTCACCTAGAACATCTAAGACCTTTTTAGTCCAGGCTACCTAGGTAAAAATAAGGTATTACCTACGATTTCCAAGAGCCCGCATCGATGAAAATTTGGAATGTAGCTTGATTTACCCTTAACTTCAAAATCTACACTATGCCGATATGTGTTTATCACTCTTTGGGGTGAAAACTACCCCTTATTGCAAAAAATTTATAAAATTATAAGTATGAGCATTTAATAACCAGAAAAACACTTTTAAGGTTTGAATAAAAGTTGTTTAATGTTTTAATATTGTATTTATAATTTTTCAGCTCTGCTTGATGTATTTAATCCTTTATAAAGCACCCCCGGTTTTCAGTCGCGCATAACTAAAAAATTATAGATAGATTAAATTTGGATTCCTATTAATTTCAGTAGTTATTTTCAAAATGAAAATTTTCACCCCCTATTTGGAGATTTTGCATTTTGAGATAGTCCTTACATGTTGTCAAAATTTCATTGAAATCAAAGTAGGTTCATGGAAATCGGAGGTGAAAACCTTGGTAGCCCGGACTATTTTACGTTAATGGAGTGGAAATTTCGACGGAAACCGTCGATATACAGATAGCAATCCATGAATATATCATCTGACACTTGACGATTATAGTTATTCAACCGAAGTAACTTGTGTGTAAGATTTCTTACAAAAAAACTGACGATTACCTCTCTTCAACATGTCAATTCGAAGAAAAATTGTAAGCTTTATACAGAAAAAAAAATAGACGTATTTATCAACTAAAGAAACTAATTTTTCGTATGTAAGTGATCCAACCTTCTAAAAAGATTGTTAATAACGAAAAAATAGTCGTCGATGAATGATTTTTGCGAGAATAATATAAAAAAACAGCCTAATTTTCTCGATGGTTGTAAAAAATGTCTGTTTTTTAGTTTGATAATAATACAAAGATTTTTTATATACATTTATTTGGCAGATAATAAAAATCGTTGACCTCTAAATGCCGTTCTTACTCAAAAATACTTCAAACAAAATTGTTTTAAACACAAACAAAGGCACTGATCTTTGAGTAGACCAACAATTCATATATTTTTATTTTATAAGTTCGTTTCTAGTCATATCTAAAACGTGTATCATTTATAGTAATACTCATGTTTTTAAATAATAACTATATAATGGATAGCAAGGATGATGACAGTAGTAACGATGTTGATGAAACTAATAATTGGCACATGAAAAATAGAGAACAAATACAAAAATAAGTATATTTCCGTAAGTGTATTTTGGTATATTTTTAAGAATTTAAAGGCGTCTACACTTTGATCACAACATTGAATTTTACGAAGTACTATTAGTATAAAAAATAACATTGATATATCCGCATAACAAAATTATGTTCATTTTTGAGAAGACACAAACACCAAACATATTGAAAGCAATCCAATTGCTGAGATTCTGATAAGAAATATCTACTAATAAAGGTACGTTTGTTTTTTTTTGACATTCTCATACTCTTGAGAAAACTTTCCACCCTGATTGTAAAATTTAAATTCATTTGAAAAGAAAATAAAATTAATCCCACATATATGAAAATTATAAAGCTTATTTTAATTAATTATTTTGACTTAAGTACCCAGAAATTCATCCATTTTAAGGTCTCTAAGTTTGAAAACGATTTCTGGTGTTTAGTACCTTAAATTTCAAATCAAAATTGTACCGTAAGATTATGGATACACTCACCAACGAATCAAAGACAAGAATGTGAAAAGCTTCATTTAACAAGTAATTGTAGAAAAAATAACATCGCTCTGTATTAAAATGAAGTTTCAGGTTTTGTTCGTCGTTTTCCTTGCATATCAAGATTTTAAAAAAATCGTTGCTCTACTCAACATAACCATTAACAATCAACGGTTCAAGAAATCTGCCATTTTATTCGTTATAGTAAAATCTAATCGATTTAATCTCAATTTTTATCCTTAGTTATTTAATCTATTTCTATCTAATCTATTTATATTACATAAAATTTGGCAGTCAGTTATGAACAATTTCACTAAAGGTGTTAAGGTGTTAAAGTAACGTCCAATTGTTTCAGTTCGAAAAAATTTACAATTATTGAGGTTAACAATAATCGAAAATCGAATACTTATCGATTCTAAAAATCGATAGAAAAGTGTACTGATTTTACTGATGGTTGGATAAACTTTATTTATCTGAGAAAAAAATGTTTTTTTTTGGTCAAAATAATATACTTTAACTTTTACTATAACTTTAACTATAGTTCCTTGTAAACCCTTGTGACATTTTTGTAACAAACTAAAAAAGATCGTACATAATCCATGTGGAATTTTTTTCTCGATTTAACTGATTATACCATTACGGTACATACCGTACTAACGAAATAATAAAGGATTTTACACAGAGATAGCGTTACTAGTATATAGAGAGAAATGCTTTATTGTCAAAAAATTACTTACAATTTGTAGACAGAAGCTTATAAAAATTAAAAAATAACATAAAAATAAATAAATAAAGATACAAATAAAATAAAATTTCAATATATAAAATAAAACCACAAAGAGTAACAAAATTGTAGATAATAGTAAAAGATAATAATTAGTATACAAGTCCATAGCAAAATTAAACCAGTATGCAACATGCCCGGAATTAAATAATATTATTAGAATAAAAGCTGTTCAAAAAGTAGAAGGCACTTTCCAGTAAATATGCCCTAAAAATGTTGCGAAATGCAGGAAAATATGATATCGATTTGATTTCAATTGGCAAGTGATTGTGCATTTTTTTGCATTGTAAAATATTGAGCCTTTAACTAATTCTGAACGTGGAGTAGAAGCCTCTTTTTGATCAATCTTCCTATGATCTTAGATAAAGTGGGAAGGATTGAAATTGGGCGATAATTCGATGCTTGAAGCAAATGGGAAAAATGCCAATTTCAAATGATACGTTAATCAAAATGGTAGTGTGATTATATTCTATAAAGTTAATTTCAATAGTCGATTCACCATTTCAAATTTGAAATTCATAAAAAAATAGTTTGTTGGACTAAATTGACGCAGTTTTCAGTTAAATAAATAGGTAAGTGCCTAAATTTGGATATTTGATAATGTATTGAGTATTTTTTGTATTTGTATCCTAGAAAGATTTGTCTCATGTGCTTGTGACATTTATGTAATATTGATTAGCGAGGGTAAAAAATATTTATGGTATACCAAATACAATAGTTATTGAAGTAAAAAATGTGTAAAGTAGCCTTTTTTCGTGAATGAATAAAGTCTCATGAGCGGCAGGCGAATACGACAATTACATGAATTGAAAAAAGGCCTTTGCCCACGAATTGCCTACAATATGTTTTCTATTAGCCAAAATGTAATTAAAATACTATGATAATTTGCCTGTAAAATATATATTTATTAATATTTGCAACATTTTAATCACGATTAGAATAAATTAATAAAATAATAGATGAATTTGTTTTATTAACTTTGTCAACTCTTCACTTCGACATTTATAAATGCCATCTAAACAGTTATTTTCCTAACAAGTGCGGAAAGTGATACTTTCCCGCACGCGACTGCAGTCAAGTGCGTGAAAGACACTTTACGCATGAGTTAGGAACATTATTTTTTCTACGACCGTATATACAAAAAAGTATACCAACCCATTTTTCTAAAATTATTTTATTCCAACAAACATAATAATATACAAAATTCATATAAAACTACAAAAATATAACTAAAAACTACTAATTATTATAAATATTAATATTGAAAACACAATTTGTTGCATTCTGTAGACTAGTAAGAATTGTTGGTGAGGATGGCATCGGTTGCAGGTCGCATAAAGATGACGATGACGTTGACGATAACGGTTTTAAGTCATATGTAGTACAGAGAATTTTATTTGATATTTTTTTCTTCTGATTCTCGGTGTCCTCCAAAAAGCCCTCAGCGACAGTAGTAGACTTCCAGCCACCCAGGCGCTTTATGTTGGTTATTTCTTCGCCGGAGTCTACTAGGAGCGTTGTCGAAGAACGTCTTAAACTGTGTCCTGTATAACGTTCTGGATTAGGTAAGCGTAAATATGCGGCAATCACTGCTGGCATCTTACCAAAAGTATTTACGCCAACGCATTGAACTGAGCATTTTCCATTCTTATAATGAATAAAAAATCGGCGGTGTGGAGTGGTAAGTGGTCGTAAATCTGCGTACTTTCTGTACAACGTCAAATAGGTTCCATCATTTATTTCTTCAGATAAAACAAATGATCTTGACGAATGATTTTTGGAATCAGAAATTTTCACAACAATTAGGTTGCCTTTGTCTTGAATGTCGTCGACAGTGATATTTACATGCTCGGATCTGCGGAGAGCGCCAGCCAAAATGGTACTCTCTTTAATCATCAGGTATACCTCATCAGGAGCTAGCATAACCCTGGATATATCTTCTTTGGTAAAAACTTGTGCTTTCTGTGCTCGAAAACCAATATTTTTCTGTTTAAGAAACGTCGTTAGCTTATGGAAGTTTCCTATAACCAATATTGTTTTATTTTTACTAAACTTTTTACCATCGAATAGCGGGACCATAATGTATTAGATTTCAAAACCTTACTTAGGTCTGAAAAATACGCCAAAAATACCTCTTCCTTATAAGTTTTGGCCCCTTTCTCCTTAAACCATGTAACAAAATGGTCGTATTGTTTCTCATAACTTAGTCTGGATTTGGCAGGTGACAGCTCGGAATTAGCTTCATTTGCAGCCTTTAAAATGGCTTCTGGAAGTTCTTCGTCGGATGAATCCATTAATATTATTGTATCGGATTCGGTTTAATGTGGTTTAATTTAGAAGATTGTTCTTATTCGGTCACTTTCAAGACGTTTTGAACAACTTTGACGTTTTAGTAACAATTACACGCTTGGGTTGTCATAGCAACTGATATCAAACCCGGGTGGTTGGATAGTTGTTTCTCCTCTGAAGAATGTCACTTTCCCACACTTTCAAAACTAAAATGCGTGCGGGAAAGTGGGTTAAAAAATAATTATTAGGTACTACATAAGTAAAAAAATAAGAAATGGCATCAGCGAGACTTGATCCTGGGATCTCCTGCATGTGAGCCTCGTACTCTAGACACTACACTACGGAGACCTTAATAATACGTTTTTTATTCACTACTGCTCAAAGTATTTTTCTTTAGGCATCAGTGCGTGAAGTAAAGTTTTACGCACTCGAAACTTTGTCTATACTACGTACTTTGCGCACGGTAGTAGAAAAAGTTACTTTTTCTAGAAAGTTTTCACGGCGTTAACACCTTCGTAGGAATGAAATTTTGAAATTCTTCTTACTGATGAAGACAGTGAAGATGGAATGGATTTTGACGATGATGAGGTGATAGTAACTTTGAACCAATGTTGATGATATTGAAATTCAAATGTTGGTTGGAGAAGACAATAAAGTTGTTATGATGGTGTCAAATTTCGTGGGTAAAAAAAGGATCACGCTGGACGTAATGACAAAAAAAAGTTAGTGGATATAATCAATACATGGTGGTGGTGATTTAGTTGACAGTATTATGGGATACTATAAAATTTTAGTGCGAAGTGAAAGGTGACAAAAATGTGCTTTTTAACATCTCTTGGATCTCGCAATGGCAAACCATGAGAAGGATATGTCTTACACAGATTTCAGACTCGAGGTAGCTGAAACTTTGTGCAATTTTGGATAGAAAAAACCAATCAAGAGCTGCAATTAGATTAAAAGTGACATTCAGGCTAAAAAGATCCTGCGTAACATGTTTCTCTTAGTGCAGGAAGCCAGCTTGGTCAGAAAAAAAGTATTATTTGCAAATTCTTTAGGTATACAGAAGTCTCTCAAGCTGTATGTGAGAAATGTAGTTAAACTTTATGCTACAAGAAAAAAATACTGCTTTAAAGATTTCCAGACCACATAGAAAAAAAGAAATATTAAAATATTAGATGTGAAAGATGTATCACGTTTCTATTTTTCTGAAATTGAAGGAAAAATAATGAATATATACAAAATGTTGTCCATTTTGATATTTATGTTTGGGGGTTCAAGAGGACAATAAAATCTTCCGCGTTCTTGTCATCTAGCATCTAATTGAGTATATGGGTTCGCAAAATTTCAAATGTATGTTCCAAATTCCCGTTTTTCAAATCAATGCGCTCACAAAACATACCCAATAACAAAGTCAACTTGTTTGTAAATTTCGGCAAGACAAATTCAGTTCAGTCACCTACCAATCGTGGCGCTAGTGTAATAAAAAGGTTTCTTTACTTTCAATGTCAATTGTTAAGGTGAATAAACATTTATTTCAATTTCTCAATCGCTTTACTTATCTGTGTTCTAAGTAGGAAGAATTTTGTAAAATTCAATGGATAATTGATTCTTGTATGTTGACCTCTTGAGTTTCGAGCCCATGGACTCCGTGCGCAAAGCTCCGAATAAATTGGATAGCAACTTGAAGAAATTTTCTAATAAATCTAAAGTATGATGATTATCTATACTTAAAAGGTGTGTAAGGTTCAAGAGATGAAGAAATCGATTTCTGTATTTCATTTTTATAAATATATGATATGATTAATAAAATAAATATAACCAAATAAATCAAAATCAAAATAGCTTGTATGTAAATAATCATAAAGTGTCACTAAAAGTCATATGGAACACTGAAATAATCATAAAACGACATTAGACAGTAATTTAGTCAAGCAACGAGATGAAAACAAAGTCCCGGTCAATTGGATGGAATTTCTCTTATAGTAACGTCATTAATTGGGCAAAAATGATCGTTTCTGTAAATATATATCATGTATTTGTTTTTATAAATACAAGAAGCGATTAACAAACCAACTCAATAAATATAACGAATGAAGTCAAAATATTCAACCTAATCTGACTATAAGATATCATATGACGTCAAAAATTAAGCGGAACACGCAAATAACCCTAAAATGACATTTGACAGAAATCCAGTCACACCAACTAAATGAAAAAAAAAGTCCCGGTATAATGTAATTTTATCTATAGTATCAGAGTAACCGATTTTCTTTTTATTGAAAAACATTATCGTTTTCGTAAATTTTAATCAATTAGCGAATATTCTGTTAAAGTATCTCATGATGAAAGGAAGTATTCGATTTTTGAATACCGTTTTCCTCAATATTTCGTAGTTTGTTGGCACCACTGCGGAACACTTATAAAAGTTTGTTCAATTTAAAATTCACTAGAATCATTCGTAAATATCGATAAAAGTTTCATTTCGCCGCCATTACACAATATATTGCACGAAAGCTTGCAAAATTTGATAAGGCAGCGGATTTTGTTGTTAAATAATGCTCTCTCTGTTTCGTTCATTTTCTTCTTCTGCTAGACTGCTTGACGACCTACAAACAAATAAAATTCTTAAGTGATCTACAAAGCGTTTATTTACCATACGCCATAAAACAATGTTTGTTTGTTAAAGGTCCAATTCTAAATCATGCCGAACGCGAATGAAATTTTTGCAATCCATATTCCAAATTTATATACAGGGTGCCTCAACACAATCCAGAGGCATACATGGAATCTTAAATAATGATGATTGAAGGTTTAGAATTGAATCATCCATAATACGTAAACGACATTTTTTTAAATGACTATTTTGAGGTCATTACCTCGAATAGTTTGTTTGCTAAATATTTCAAAGTGACCGGCAGTTTAAAAATTGAAAATAAGTGTGTCTATGCTCTATCATATGTTTAAAATTTTGAGATAGTTCATGCCCTCTAGAAAACTGGTTTCTAGTAGAGGGTCTTTCCCGGAGATCATTGATTGTCAATTTAAAGAGTGGTAAATATCAATAATTGATGACTTGACTGTAGAATTCATAGATTTTTATCTACCACTAAGACTTTTTTAGAGAAATGCTCTCAACTATCGTTATAAAATCTAGTACGCTGAGTTCAAAATATGAGCTCTTATCTCGAAGCTTTTTTGTTATTTATGGTAGTTACAGACAAATGTAGTTGGCTGGACAATATGATTTTACGGCTTATTTCGATTATTTATTATTATTTTATTTTTATTTATTATAATTTATATTTTATTATTTTAACATTATATTATTATTATAACTTGGATTCAAAGATTGATCTGACATCTAAAATCAACTACTCAAGATAAATTTGTTAAAGTTGCATGCCAAAAAATATAAGTATAAAATTTAAATACAATGTTGCCAGTAGTTGCGGCAAAATCATGAAAAATATGTATAATGGTTTCTTTAACGCCCTTTATCTCAAATACGGATGGCGTTACGAAATTTTTTCACCGAGCAATCGCCAGACAATTTCCAGTTTTCTATCTATCTTAGAGACGGGATCACCTTTATTTGAAACACTCTGTACATTGGTATTTACAATATCGTACTGCTGCGATGATATTTTGTGTAAGTGTTTCGAAGCTGCTCTTCTTGCAGACTCTTCAATATCCACCATCTTTTATGAATTATTGCATAATTTACGAACATATTAAGCTGTCATGAACCAAAGACAAAAATTGGAAAATACCGCAATTTAAATGACAGTGTCGTTGGTATTTGGAAATAAGCATTTGTTTGCCGTTCATAACAACTTTGCGATTATTTGAATATTAAAATGTGTTTTGAAGTTCAATGTCATTCCAAATTCGTACATTTTCTTATCAAAATAGGGAAGTTATACAAAAAACATTGTAAGACATTTGTGGTGAAGGTGATTTCGTGAAATTTTTCATTCACAACATAAAACATCACCTTTATCATTCACATCATAAATAAATATTATTACTGGAACGGGGAGTTGGGAGTATTGAATAAAAGAATAAAGTAAAAATTTACCTTGATCCACAAATTTGCATTTCGATTTCCGCTAATCTGTTTTCAAGTTCCCATTGCTGCTGATTGAGCTTGATGCTCATCGCCGTGTTTTCCGACTCTACCGTTTGCAAACGTTCTCTAAGTCGCTTTATTTCACTTTCTAATGCTTCATGAGATCCTAGCACAGGACTTGTAGCTCCGGATGCTGTCACAAGTTGAGTCATGCTGTCACATTGCAAAGTTGTACCTGAAATTGAGATCAAGATTCTAATTTTCAATCAGTAATACGCTCATGCTGAGTATGAGCCTCAACTATTATTTAGATGAGTTGTGGTATTTTATTTTGTTAGTCGTTTTACGATTTTTATTAACCTATTTCCAAATATCAACATTTGGAAATCTTAATAGGGTTGTACTGTAGGCTTTAGCTGTGTTTCCACAAATAATGTCCAGAAATATTGTCCAGTAATGAAAAAGAACACAACTCATAACTAGTATTTTAAGATGTTGAATAGATTAGAATTTTTATTGAAATTGAGATCTCAGTAATTCCTCAAGGTACTCCAAAGTCTGCAGAATCGGCACTCTGGGAAATAATCAACTCACATTAAAAATACAGATACAGAAGTTGAAGATGAGGGAATTTTAATTTCCTTTGATGTAAATTCATTATTACCCAGCGTGCCGATCCTTGAAATACCTTAAGGACTAACTGAGATTTAATTATTTGGGAGCTGATGTAATCGAAGAATATTTGCAGTTAAAAAAATATTTAAAGTCAAACAACGAATTCTACAAACACGACGAAGAAACGGCAATAGGCAATTGCCAATTGCCGTTTATGACTGAATTGTTCGGCGGGTGTAATTTGGGCGCTAACCATCCTTCTTTACCTGTCTGACCAAGAAGGGTAGATAATTCGACATGTATTTTCGGCGCTAAGAAGTGCAGGTAGGTCGAGTCATAAAATAACCCAATAGAGGGAAACTTGATAGATTTTTAACTAGGCTAGGTTAGGTTATGTAAATCTCTTATTTTATATGTAATATGTCCTTAAGTACTAAATAAAAATATAAAGAAATATAAAATTTACTTTATTCTGTAGAGTGTTACAAAAATGTTGTGAGGAAACTTTATTAAGGGGAGATATTTCATTTAAAAAAAGTGCAAGGTAGCCCCCTCTAGCGGTAAATTTTTTCAGACCTTAAGTGATAATAGGTCATTACTCTTATAGGAAAATCTAAAAATACAAAAATATATCTTATTATAAATGTCGGTGATTTAAATAAATGTCGGTGATTTAATAAATAACTGTATTTCATAAATCATGTACTTCAGTCGGTTAGTGCCCAAAATACACATAAGATTAAAATGACCCTTCGGTCTTGGCGCCTAGTTTACATGTTGTAAAAAGTACATTAATCCTTTAGCGCCCAAATTACATCCGCCCGAATTGTTTATGAATCATTTTGAAAAGCAAATCAGTCAAGAGGTTCAGTATTTTCCCTGGGTATGGTACAAGTATGCGGTCATTTCCAGTATTTGTTATGGATCGTATTACATTTCACATCTTAACTATTTCCTCTCAATTTATTAGAAAAAATTTTGTTTATTTTTTTTCTAGGGCTATTTGTTTTGCGAAAAATATTTGTGGCGACCACGCCATGTGACCTTGCAATTAAAAATTGTTAATGTAGGTAGACATCTCTCCGAGCAAATTCCCTCAATAAAACGATAATCCGTCCCCACTTAACTGACCGATAACTGGGTGCAAAAGTGCAAAACTTCATCTTGAAAAAAAAAGATATGAAATAAAGTATAATGTAACAGGAATATTGGAATAATATCCGTGGTTAGTCATTTGCGAGTGCATGAAAATTACAGAATATCCAATCTAACAGAACCTAACTTTATTGAAATTTTGTCACCTCCTGTGAAGTGGAAGTTGGATACTGCTTTCTGACTTCCTTGTCCAGTCTTTCCGACAATAACTCAATCAGGTTGAGGTCGGGTTTCTTCATAATCCCTTCAACTACAGATCTAAGATCTGTTTTTGCTTTGCCTTGCGCTAAAACACCCTTTGACCCAAAAACATGTTCTTTAGGTAACTGCAATCTTTTTAATTTTATTTTGATGTTTTAACCGAGCCAGCTTTTTCTTTTCACTGTAGAAGTATTCAAAGGTAGATACCTAGATTCATTGATCTGAGGTAATATCTTTGGACACTATTATTTTTGTATTTTTAAGACAATTTCGAGCTTCGCTTGAAAATACGAAAGAGAAATTTATTTAAAAAAGTGAGTTTTTTTGAAATTTAATAATTGAATTATGGGGTGGGCACTCATACTAATAGAAATAGATAAAACAATCGAAACAAAACCGTTTTTTTGATAAAGGCACGGCATAATATTTTGAGATTTTGATTATTTAAAAAATTTCCAATCTACAATCGACATGATTATTTGTTGTGTTTTAAATATGGAATGGAATAACGTTTGATGTACGTATTTTGCTATTCATTAAAAAAAAGTGGAAAGCTGACCGCCGCAGTCTATCCATGAATTTTTAAACGAAAAGAGGATTTCAAATTGTGTATAAGCAACAGGACATGCGAATAAAAGATTCAAACGTCAATCTGGTTGTTCGCTTTCGTTTTTATAGCTCTAGAAAATTGGCTTAACAGAGTCGGATTGGGTATCTATATTGGAAACGTTTTCCGCACAAATTATCGCAATGGGTGACAAACATAAATATCTTTCGACGACACACATTGTCATATAGTTATACTATATTCCAGTAAAGCAAGTTTTGTTTATAAGTTTGGTACAAGATGGAAGCCTTTGAATCAGGAATAATTTTTCCCATTATCTTGTTAGTTAATTTTTGTGTTTTGTTTGTAATATTAGGCAGTCCGATACTGTACTCACTTTTGTAAACAAAAGAGATTGGCCATTTCGTCTGACTAAAATAAATGTGTCACTTTCGTTCTACCGTGAAATAAAATCAGTGTTTTTCTACCATTTGTACGAAATTTATTTCTGAAACTGATGTATAAATGTTTACAAGGAACGTTTGCAGTAATATACAGAATGAGATAAATTTATCTAGATGTATTGCTTGCATTCTTGATATCAGATTTTTAAGAATGAAATTCCCATTTCATCTTAACACCACGTGTGGAAAACAATTCTTTTTTGATGATATTTTAGGTTAGAATAATCCATTTATAACCATTTTAAGTATAATCTAAATTTAGTATTCAGTCAAAATTCTATTGAGTTAGTAAATGATTTCGCTGACAAGAACCTGCAGTGGGAATCAATTACTCATGGATTAAGTTGAGTCATATTCATACTGAACACACTGTTTACACTACACCAACACTCACAATTACACTGTCTGACGCGCGTTTCGATTACCAAGTTATCGTCTTCAGCGACTGAAGGTAAACTGTGTCAGACAGTGAGTGTTGGTATAGTGTAAACAGTGTGTTCATGGATTGAGGTGAAACAGAAAGGCAAGACTCCAGTCAAATGGCTGCTAAATTCTTCATAAGTGTAATTTACGTAGACCTAATAATGAAGCCCAGCGTTATAGATACAACACAGCCAGAGTTGCAGATCTGGTTGGTCGGATCTGTGGAATGTCTGTGGAACCACCAAGTCTTATTCCAAAATCACCGACATCCAGAGGATTATCAAATTCTTAATAATCTTCATGGGATAAATGGAAGGCGACAAAAAGGTATGTAAGGGAATTATCCAGGCAATTAAAACGGACAAAGCCTGTCTATTTTTGGTAAAAGTTGTTGTATTTGTTACCAAGATTTTGGAGGAATTGGTTTTGAATTAAAAATATTGACTACAAATTTTGAAATGTAAACAGCTCTAACATCAAACGTAAGAAAAGGGATACCTGATCTTTGATGAGATCCTGCTATATGATGACTTCTTGCGCTCCTTCCACTGCTAGTAGAAATGGCCCCCGGAGAGTCTGGTGTATGTAGTCTGGATGGTGAACTAATTAAAGATCTGGGATAAGCTGGTGTCAATATTGGTAAAACTGGAGGTAACCACATATCTTCTAGAGCTACTTTACCCCTAGATTCTACTAAACCTGGCGTTGATTGACTTCTACCCATAGCAGCTGTAAATATGAATCTATATTATTGAATGTATCTAAAATGATATTTAAGAAGAATTTAAATTATAAATGGGTATCAAATCTTATATATTTGAGGTTGTGCTACCAATTTTTTATTCTTACAAATATACATAAATGGAATTACTTCTATTTGTATTATCTATAAGTGCGATAAAAAGATAAGAAACTCGCTCAAACACGATTTACACGAAATCACGAATAGTGAATACAAAAATTTATTCAATATTTTCAAGTTGAAAATATATACCAATGATTAAGAAGATCTAGTTTTATTAAGTTTCCACTGGTTGGAGGACCTTCATTCAATCAATACATGCTGACCCTGTAATAACCAGAGCCGCAGAGAGAGGGCAGATTGTTTACAAGAAACTCCATTTTTTATTTCTACAGTTTCTCAGGCCACATAGAGTTCTACATACTTTTATACTTAAAATATGAGAAATTTTAAGCTTCTTTGAAACCAACACAACAGATCACAGCGCGCAACAGTTAATAACAACGATGATAGTTCAGAGGATAAACTAGCAGATACTGAAATTCATATACAGGTGCGTCTGTATTGTAGAGATGTTGATACCTGAGAGATTTGTATTTTTATTTTCAGACTATATTGCAGTTCTTTATTCCTATTGGTCTAGAAATGTTTCAGAGAAGCTCAACTCTTACCACGAATTTTCATTAAGCTTTAGACGGATTTTGGAAAAATAAGACATTGGACCAGTTGAAGAACTAGGTTACTTTCAATTCACGATGTAGTCTAATTTGTCATAAGGGGTTGGGGAGGTCGATAAAATAATGCTGTGACATAAAAATTTCTCATACAACCTCGTTTCTGAGTTATAGGGCCTTAAAGTTGCAAAATCGGAGCTTATATTGCAGTATATTATCAAAATTATACATTTGAACATTATGGAATTTTGATGGATGATTACGGATGTACATGTAGTATGTGTGACGAAATAAATAATTCTACACCACTATGTGAAGGCCAAGGGCAGCGCATGCCTAATGGTTAACAATCCATAACTTTTACAGGGACAATCTGTACAATCTAAAGATAAAAATAATTTTTTCAAACGATCTTTTAACAAAAAATTACTCTTTGCTTAACTCGATAAAATTTATGGCTTAGGAAATATGTAGATTTTTAGATGGTTGTATATGCCAAGAAAACCGTTCGCCATAAAAAGACATTCTGAAGAAAATTACCGTAAATTGTGTATACAAAGACAACAGTGTTAGTGTTTGGTGTAGCCCTTTATGTAATCCTGTTGCAAAATGTAATACATCAGCCTTTGAAAATATGAAGATGTAACAGATTAAAGCATATTGTCACTAGCTACTACGCTTTTATTACCACCATAACATCTTGTACTCCATATAATCACTTCTAATTTGAGAGTTATGTCGCGTATCATATTTTTATGTTCACCCTTTGACCTTATTACGAATATCGTGGACTGTAAAGTTAATTTAATGTCATTATTGCTTCTGGTTCGTTCTTTAATTGCTCTATGTTATCTTGGGTAGACGGTGAAGTCGTCTAATATGAAGACATAAAAATGAACGTTAAAAAGGAACCTAAGACCTTTTACGATAATAAACAGATGACTCTTCTCTCATTCAGTAGTGTTGTTATGGAGTTCTGAAGGGAACATTGACAGTTAATTAATTATAGACTGATTGGTTATTTCCTCAAATTTAGTACAAAGGAAAATACAAGAGAAAAAACTCACACAAATTGTTCAAGGAATTGTGGTGTAATTTTTATAAAAATCAGTATATTGTTACGAACGGGTCTCCGTCCCAGAATAGGTATTTCCTAGATAAATTGAAATTCTAAAATTCGGCGAAGGCGCACGTGGTGTCTTTGACTTACTTTATATAAACCGCGAAATACGTTTCATGTTTGTTTTTATATCCGTTTTTATAGCAAGCGGTTTATTTACATTGTTTCTTTCGAATAATTTCTAGGAAGGTCAGTTTATTTATCTGTTTTGTTTCTTTATTTTTGTAGAATTCTTAAGTACTTCGTTTGGATATATAAGCGAGTTCGTTTAGGGCAATTTAGTTAAGTTTATAATAAATAGTCGTAGTGAACAGAACGAATTAGCAAAGTAATCGAAAAATTTAAATAAATTCGTTAATTTAGTTAAGTGATAGTGACAAGTTAATTATTATAAGTTAGTCAAGTGTAGTGTATAGTATTTGAATAAATTAAGAACGTAAGTGACATTGTTTAAATAATCAACCCCACGAATAGAAATCGTATAAATAAATAGAAAAACATTTTAATATATTAATAATAGAAAAGACTAATACGAGGGCGGGTCAATAGATTCACTACTTTCCTGGAGTAACACAGATCCAGCTCATTTTTCAAATTGAAGTCGAAATATTTTGATCAAAGTTACTTTTTTTGAATCTTCTTTATAAAGTTAAGCATAGATTATAACAAAGGCAGAAGAAACAAAACTGATTATATGAAAAAGGAAGGTAATGAGAAAAACTGTTGGGAAAATTAAATCAAATGAAGGAGAAGAAGAGCTAACGAAGAACTCGTGGTGGTTATTAATCCCGAAGGTCATAAATGAATATGAACTAAGTTGAACCTACGCGAGGACAAGGTTGATAGAAACCTTGTTGAGTATTTAAGTTTAGGAATTGATATAAAAACTATATAATCATAAATAGACGCCATGAAACAGATAGTTATCAGTCATATATAAGAACAGGTCGAGTACAAACGACTTTAGAGAGAATACAGAATAAGCAACTGCTTACGGATACGGATACGGATACGTGAAGAGGATTGAGCTGAAAAGGTGGCTGAAGAAAGCATTGATATATCAACCGCAGAGAAGAAGACGAGGAATACCCTCAAGGACCTGGAAGTCATATGAAAAAGATTTATACAGTTTTATATAGGATATATAATTGTAAATATAGAAATAATGTATTCTTGATTGGGATGAGTCTTTATTAATTGTAATCTCCGGAGGTGGTATAAGACGTAAGCGTTATCCTTCAACATAACCGAATACCACAAACTGAAGGATTTGTATAAATACACATCAAAAACAAGATACATAAAAGCCAAAAGAGTAATATGGTTGGGGTATATTAATAGGATACCGGGAAAAAAATTTGCTAAAAGGGTAATTGAAAAAAGAGAAGGAAGCAGATGAAGACGAGAGATGCAAATTTGGAACTGATTACTGATCGCAACTTGTGCAGATGAATTGGGAAATTTTTATAAGGAGTTTAAGATAAAGTCTGTTTACCAAAAACTTCGATTAGTTCACTGAAAGCTCAAGGTAACACCTCCTCCATTAAATTATGTTGGTTCAATCTTTCTCGACCCGAAATTTAAAAGTATATTAATATATTCAAAACTACATTGGGAACCATAGTTAGCTCGTGGTAAGAAATTTGGTATTCAGTAAAGTTTCTGACTATATCAATGGTTATTACAATTTTTGACTAAAAGAAACGCTCGTCGTTAGTAAAGTTGATACGGTCCCGTTTGCATTCAACTGGCCAAAATTATACTAACTCATCCTCCATTTGCATAGACACTGCAGCACTTATACATTATCCGCTTCCGGTGGAAAGTTATCTGCAGAGACACATTATAAAAATTGGACTGAATTTCGAATTTATCAGTTGGAATTAGAAAAAAAAAACTAGTTTACAAATTCTTGATTTCATTTTACCCTGAATGAAAAATATTTATCAGTGTTTATTCTACCGGAAATCTCAACATCCTATTTCTATATATATTGTTTATTTTTTTATATTACCTTTTTCCAAAGGTGCCCTCTTATATTTCTCCAATCTTTTAACAGCGATCGCTTCCAATCGCACTCGAGCAGCGGGATATTCCTTGAGGACATCCCACATGTCCTTTTTACTGAGGACAAAAAGGTCACTGTATCCCACAGACCTGACACTTGCCGTCCTTCTGTTTCCTGTAACATCGATCAGAAAAAATGATACTCTGGTCAGTTTGAGAAAGCGAGAAACAATTCGAAAGTAAACTGGAAAAATATCAAGGAACCATTTACTACACTAATATACTATACAGTGTGTTTTAAGGGGAAAAGCATGCATATCTATTTTTATTTAGTGTGAAAGCACAATCAATGTTAGTTTTTTATTTAAAAGGAAACAAGAGATCAAAAAAAAGTTTAATTGTTTCGACGTCAATACAAGATCTTTATTAGCATCAGTTATCGAATTATTATATCGATATTATCATCAAGCTTTCGTTCTTCTTTCATTTCGTTTTTTATCTTTAATGTTGCTACTCTTTGATCCTCATTTAAATTTATTTTTCTTTTCTATAGCTTTCATGTCATAAGCTTTTAATAATCAACTTGGATTTAAAATAATTAACTAACTAATTTAATATTGAGTTAATAATTTAATATTTAACTTAATAATAGTATGTTCGGTTAAATACGAGGATATATTGAAAAATTCTTAGCCTACTAAAGAAACAAACAAAATTTCAATGTCAAAATATTTTATTACTCAACATATTCTTCTCTTAATTGGATACATTTATTACAGCGAACTTGCAACGTGTCTAGACCTTTCAAAAAAACTGTTTCCTCTTGCTATGCAAACCAGACCTCCAAAGCTTTTATCACCTCCTCGTTTGAAGAAAATTTACGACCTTTTGAACTTTTTTTTCAGTTGAAGAAAGAGATGATAGTCGGACGGAGCCAAATTTGGTGAATAAGGGGAGTTTTCTAGTTATTCAAACCCTAAATCACGAATTTTTTGCATGGCAACATGAGATTTGTGTGCAGGGGCGTTGTCCTGCAAAAACAAAACACCTTCGGATAGCTTTCCGCGTATTTTCTCTTTATTTTTATCCAAAATATTAATCATGATTACTCCATGGCAATCCCAAAAAACTGAAGCAAGAACTTATCCAGCAGATTTTTGGACACGAAACTTCTTAGGTCTTGGAAAACCAGAGTTTCGCCATTTCATCGATTGTTGCTTCGTTTCTGGATCGTAGAAATATACCTAAGTCTCATGCATAGTAACAATTCGGGTCAAATCGAGCACAGATCGAGCGCCATGCTTCTACCCTTGCACGCTTTTGATCAACATTCAAACATTTGGGGATCCATTTTGCAGCAATTTTTCTCATGTCCAAATTGAACCTAACTATGTGATGAACGTGTTCCAGCCCAATTCGACGGTCTGATAAAATCATGTCATGAATTGCATCGATATTTTCGGGGACTGACACAGAAACTGGCCTTCCCGATCGGTCATCATCTTCAATGGAAAATTTACCTCTTTTGAAGCTTGCAGTCCAATTTTTCACAGTCGCTTACGAAGGACATTTATCACCAAGGATATTAAGCATATCTTCGTAAATCAGCTTAACCCTTTTAAATACAGATACTTGATGATGGCTCGATACTCCAATATTTCGATTTTCACAATTTCGTCGGTGAACATCTTTTTTCTTTTAATTTATTGCGTAACTCTGGTTTACTTTTTTGACGTCAAACTTTACACTTACACTTCTAGTAAGTTATTGTTCGTTGCTATGGTAACGCAATATTTTGTTTATGCATGGAACTGGTCTAGGCTAACTAGATATCAATACATCCTCGTAGCCTCTGTATGCGACATATTTTTCGTTATTTCTCTTTAAAGGGTAGGGTGGAACTTAACAAAAAAAAAGAAATTTAGGTCCAATGACCATCTTATAAGATATGTCTTTACCTGGAAAAACGAAGGAGTCGTTGGGATAGACAAGCTCTGTGGGGAAGGGCTTTGTAGTGGAACAGAATAATTCCAGAATTCAGCATGTCTCTTCGTTGGTTTTGATTAAATTTCCGAAAGCGTAGCAAAAGTTCCACAATATGAATCTGCATTAATTGCTGTTTAGGGCTGCTTGAACTCCATAACTAACCCACCGTTTTGGTCCCAACAACTGTTGCCATAAACTTATGACTATTGAAAGTTCGTTCGAATTTTGTAGGTTTCGTTAGAGATTTTGTTTGGTATCCATTGCTTTAATTGTCGCACTCGCCGATAAAATATAACCACTCCCTCGTGGTGAACAAAGTGACCAAATAACAGACACTATTATTTTTGTTTTCGACCATCGCTCGACAATATGGAAGGAAAATTCGTTAGAATGTATTATTGTAAACTTTAATGAATAGATTCTGAAGTGGTATATACATACAGCTTAAAATAACGCAGAACTTTCCATAAAGATCATTTTCTCTGAAATTTTTATTAATATAATTCACAAACTTAACTTGGTATAAAAAGAGATCAAAGAAAAATTGAATGATGAGCTACGTTTGGCGCAGAGCCTAATGGTTAGGTAATGATGAAATGGCACACGGGAATTTATTATAATCACCTAATGACTCCAAATATCACATGGGAATACGACTCGATAGGTGATGAAAGAAAATAAATGAGAAGAATATATTGAACGTATGCTGTGAAAGCAGTGGAAGTCTAATGTGTTTATAAATAAAAATACATCACGGAAGCATATTTTTCATCGTAATATGCTTGATGAACTGAGCTTTAATGTGGTTTATCGATTAATACGAACGCGAAAGTTTTGAATAAAAATGATCAACATAATATTTTGTTCATTAGAGGCTTTTATTACACAATGAAGTCTATAAAGATACTCATGAACTGTGAAATGAAAAAAAAAGCCGGAGGAAGTCAATTTTTTATTTCAATTTATTGTTATGTACTGGAGAGTAAAAAAACTTAATTTCTAATGCAAAACTTCAAAATGCTTATGGTAATTTTGAATATTATCATAGAATAATCTAAATATTTCCTAAAATTTTCATAAATCTACCATCACGTTTCTATGTTTTTATTGGTCTTTTATAACCATTAAACTTGGTTTATGCTCTCAAAATTGAAAGTTAAACTTTAAGTTAACAAATTAAAATACTAGATGAAAAACACTGAAATGATACTTGCTGTTCGTGCAGGAAAATAACATTAAATTTAAGTAAAAACTGAACTAAGACCTCGCCAACTTTTAACTTCTTATTTTAAGTCTTTAATTCTGTGTTATGAACACAGAATATTTCACGTGAATCTGTATTGTTTTGTTAGGAACATCCTTGTTCTACGTTTATGGAAATATTCGCGTGGTTTTATTTTCAAAATTGATATAAAAAACAGCAATGTCTGAAAGTCAGCAATGTCCGATGGGACACTGATAAACATGTCAGTATCTTTTCATATTTGTATGACAAGAAGGACCCATACAGGGAATTTATATTGGTTTACGAGTCATTTATAATTAGTCTTAAGCTACTGCATAAACCAAAAAATTACCACCAAGAAATCAAGCTTAAGCTATATAGAACAATAAAGAAAGGTTTCGATAGGCTAGATGCCCCTGTACTACAGATTACGTAGCCGTCTCATTGGATTGATTCAATAAGTACGATTTTGCTAATAAATGGTTAGAAATTCTATTTTGTTTCGATGCTCTTCCTTACAAATTACCCCGAAAAATTACCACCAAGAAATCAAGCTTAAGCTGTATAATTACCCCGAACATCCAATTGTTTTTCCATATATTAAGAAAGTCCATGCTGTGCAATGTATTGTTAACAGTTTAGATTAGTTGGCAAAAAGGACCCATACAGGGAATGTCTATTAGTTCACCAGTAATTTATAATTATCCTTAATTTACTGCATAAACTGGAAAATTACCACCAAGAAAACAAGCTTAAGCTGTATAATCACCTCGAACATCCAATTGTGAGTTTTTTCATATATTAAGAAAGTCCATGCTGTGCAATGTATTGTTAACAGTTTAGATTAGTTGGCAAAAAGGACCCATACAGGGAATGTCTATTAGTTCACCAGTAATTTATAATTATCCTTAATTTACTGCATAAACTGGAAAATTACCACCAAGAAAACAAGCTTAAGCTGTATAATCACCTCGAATATCCAATTGTGAGTTTTTTCATATATTAAGAAAGTCCATGCTGTGCAATGTATTGTTAACAGTTTAGATTAGTTGGGAAAAAGGACCCTTACAGGGAATGTCTATTGGTTCACCAGTAATTTATAATTATCCTTAATTTACTGCATAAACCGAAAAATTACCACCAAGAAAACAAGCTTAAGCTGTATAATTACCCCGAACATCCAATTGTTTTTCCATATATTAAGAAAGTCCATGCTGTGCAATGTATTGTTAACAGTTTAGATTAGTTGGCAAAAAGGACCCATACAGGGAATGTCTATTAGTTCACCAGTAATTTATAATTATCCTTAATTTACTGCATAAACTGGAAAATTACCACCAAGAAAACAAGCTTAAGCTGTATAATCACCTCGAATATCCAATTGTGAGTTTTTTCATATATTAAGAAAGTCCAAACTGTGCAATGTATTCTAAACAGTTTAGATTAGTTGGGAAAAAGGACCCTTACAGGGAATGTCTATTGGTTCACCAGTAATTTATAATTATCCTTAATTTACTGCATAAACCGAAAAATTACCACCAAGAAAACAAGCTTAAGCTGTATAATCACCCCGAACATCCAATTGTGAGTTTTTTCATATATTAAGAAAGTCCAAACTGTGCAATGTATTCTTAACAGTTTAGATTAGTTGGGAAAAAGGACCCTTACAGGGAATGTCTATTGGTTCACCAGTAATTTATAATTATCCTTAATTTACTGCATAAACCGAAAAATTACCACCAAGAAAACAAGCTTAAGCTGTATAATCACCCCGAACATCCAATTGTGAGTTTTTTCATATATTAAGAAAGTCCAAACTGTGCAATGTATTCTTAACAGTTTAGATTAGTTGGGAAAAAGGACCCTTACAGGGAATGTCTATTGGTTCACCAGTAATTTATAATTATCCTTAATTTACTGCATAAACCGAAAAATTACCACCAAGAAAACAAGCTTAAGCTGTATAATCACCCCGAACATCCAATTGTGAGTTTTTTCATATATTAAGAAAGTCCAAGCTGTGCAATGTATTCTAAACAGTTTAGATTAGTTGGGAAAAAGGACCCTTACAGGGAATGTCTATTAGTTCACCAGTAATTTATAATTATCCTTAATTTACTGCATAAACTGGAAAATTACCACCAAGAAAACAAGCTTAAGCTGTATAATCACCTCGAATATCCAATTGTGAGTTTTTTCATATATTAAGAAAGTCCAAACTGTGCAATGTATTCTAAACAGTTTAGATTAGTTGGGAAAAAGGACCCTTACAGGGAATGTCTATTGGTTCACCAGTAATTTATAATTATCCTTAATTTACTGCATAAACCGAAAAATTACCACCAAGAAAACAAGCTTAAGCTGTATAATCACCCCGAACATCCAATTGTGAGTTTTTTCATATATTAAGAAAGTCCAAACTGTGCAATGTATTCTTAACAGTTTAGATTAGTTGGGAAAAAGGACCCTTACAGGGAATGTCTATTGGTTCACCAGTAATTTATAATTATCCTTAATTTACTGCATAAACCGAAAAATTACCACCAAGAAAACAAGCTTAAGCTGTATAATCACCCCGAACATCCAATTGTGAGTTTTTTCATATATTAAGAAAGTCCAAACTGTGCAATGTATTCTTAACAGTTTAGATTAGTTGGGAAAAAGGACCCTTACAGGGAATGTCTATTGGTTCACCAGTAATTTATAATTATCCTTAATTTACTGCATAAACCGAAAAATTACCACCAAGAAAACAAGCTTAAGCTGTATAATCACCCCGAACATCCAATTGTGAGTTTTTTCATATATTAAGAAAGTCCAAGCTGTGCAATGTATTCTAAACAGTTTAGATTAGTTGGGAAAAAGGACCCTTACAGGGAATGTCTATTGGTTCACCAGTAATTTATAATTATCCTTAATTTACTGCATAAACCGAAAAATTACCACCAAGAAAACAAGCTTAAGCTGTATAATCACCCCGAACATCCAATTGTGAGTTTTTTCATATATTAAGAAAGTCCAAGCTGTGCAATGTACTCTCCATAGTTTAGTTTGGTTGCAACTGTACATGTAGTGTACAGTTTATTGTGAACTTTAGTGTGGTTATGGAAAATTTGGGAGGGCTGCGTAAACGCTGAAAAATGGGCTTTTTAACAGGTGAAAGAGACATTAATATTTAATTGTTTCAAAAATTTACGTAGAAGTGTAGATTCAGTTAGTAGTAAACTGTGAAAATATAAGTGTACACCCGATTATCTCGAAAACGGCTTGTAGGATTTTTATAAATTTTTGTCTTGTGATACGACCGGTATTATGGTGACATTTATGTTGTCAGATCTTTCCTTTTTTCGGATAATGAACTTTGTTATATCAAATAAATAACCCTATATAGTTCGTGTTTTCAGAAATCCAGAAATACTGATTATTTTCCATGTAATATTCTCCATACCTAAGCTATAGTTACATCTCCACTATAGTTACAATAAATATTGTACATTTAGATGGTTACGATTAGATAAACTCGTTTAATTTGTATATTCTTTAATAATTTATATGCTAATACAAAAATACTCATCCAAATCATGGCGCAAAAAACCTACAACAACTGAAGACAAATTTTTAAATGTTATGTTAAATGAATTTTAGAAAACAAATAGTAAGGGCGATTACAACAGATGCTTAAAAATTTTGTCCATTTACTTCAATACAACAAGCTATACGATTTTTGAAAGTTGCAATACATTTTGCAGCATCCTTGACTGCCCAATTCTTCTTATCTCTGTGGTAATCCTATCCTTTGATTCCTGAATATTTGCTTTGTTTTATAAACGATGTTTTCTAAGTGACCCCACAGGAAATAGCCTAAAAGATTCATGTCGGGTGATCTTGGGGGCCATTCGATTAAACCACGCCTTTCAATCCATCTTCTGGGAAACACATTATTTAGGTATTACTACACACGCATGGTGAGGTGGGGCACCATCTTGTTATAGCCAAACATTGTCGTTTGAGATATTGTAGGTTTTTTTAAATGTACTTATTTGGATTTTGAAATATCCGATCCAACTCAGGTATAATACTTTTTTCCAATAAATCTAAATAAGCTGGACCATTTAAGTTACCATTATTCCAGCCCATACATTCAGTTTTTCGGGATATTGGATGTGGGATTCACGCATTCAACGAGGATTGTTACGTGACCAGTATCTACAATTTTCGTTTCCATTAATACAAAAAGTGGCCTCATCGCGAAACATAACATTACTTAAAAAAATTCAATCGTTTTGATTGTAATATTTTTCTATTATTAAACTCTTCACGTCTATCAAAATCGTCATCAATATCAAGTTCCCAGGATATTTTTCTAGTACTCAAGTGTGAATCGTCTTTTAACAGGACACAAACATCGAAAAATTTTCAGTTGATGAAGATTTCCTGCGGCCCCGATTTGGATAAATCTTTTCTACTAATTTACTGACAGTAGATCTTGTTATGGGATTTCGGTTAGGATATAAATTATTAAAGATATTACATGTTTCTTGTTGACTTCTATCACCACATCCTAATATCATTCATATATCAATTCGTTCTTTTTGAGATAAACGATCGATTTTGACTTTCAATAAACTTCAACAATAGTAATTTATTGAAGCGTAAAATTTTTTATTGTCACCTAAATGTATTATTTTAACTTCGGCGGAGATAAGGCAAATGTAGCTATAACTCCGAAATTATGGCATTTAGATAGAGGGAACATTAGCTAGAAAATAATCAGTGTTTCTTAAGAATTTCGAATAGCAAAAAATATACAGGATGATTCATTTGAAATAACTGAGCTCATTTTTTTTCGGAAAAAGGAAAGATCTGACAACAATGTGAGTACCACCATAATATCGGCTGTATCACAAGACCTTTGCGTACAAAAATTTATACAAATCGTTCAAGCTGTTTTCGAGATAATTGAGACATTCCATACATTAAACTCAATCTGTTCTTTTACAAATTTTATTCGAGTATCAAATACAAAATATTTTAATTGTCTACTGAAAGAAGTGATACTCCTAGGGACTACGAAAGCTTTATTATTTTATTTATAAAATAAACTATAGTTTAAAGTGAAATAATCGGTAATAGAGAATAAATGAGTGATGACAGCAACAATTCTTATTGGCCTTTGAGTAAGATCATCATGGATATTCACTTTTACCACAAAATTGATTGGAAATAGGTATGAAACATTGATGTTTGGTGAACTTCCAAAATTAATATGAATATAAAATAAAAACTTAACTGCAGCTGCCTGCACAACGTTTGTATTGGACTGTAACTTGTAACTGCACAGAAAGTTTTTTCCTCTTCTTCAGAAATCTTCGATGATCAAATTTGAACATTGTTATGTTGATATAGATAATATGTTGAAAAGCTTGGTGTTTTGTGATTCCTTTTTACTATAATTTTGTTATCATTCTTTACGTTTTTTACTTGTCATTGTAACAATCAACAGCAACACTATAGGACCACAAGCCCGACACAGCCTCAGAGGGCAGTTGATATGGAATAACTACGTGATTAAACTTGATAACAAACAAAATGAAACTGTGGCGGTCCGTCTGCTCTAGATCGTTCCTAGGTCCTTATTACACTGACTTTGAGAACAATCCGCACGTTATTTAATGCTAGATGCTCCCCACAGATGTAGTTAATGTCTATGTTAATCCGATCACGGGGCTTCCCATCGTCCCTCATCCTACTTTTACGAAGTGTTCCCCCCCTCTACCTACTGATCGGCAAACTCGTCGTGAACGGCCACCATACGTGTTTATTCAAAACCCTGTTGCGGGCCGGATTAGTTTGGCCCGAGGGCAATACTGGGCCCGCGGGCCGTACTTTGCCCATAACTGGTCTAGCACTATGTTGAAGAGAATAAAATGATTGCCGAATACCCTCATTAAATCCATGTTAATCGAAAGGAGAGTGAGGAATAAGACTGATAACCTAACTGGAAGTAATGGAAGCATGGTAGTAAGATCTTCCCGGAAAATACCGTTAATTGTGGGGTGCATTCTGGAAGGGTTGAGTTTAGTAGTGTGTATATATTTGCATCTTAATCGATTCCATCTTGCATGGTTCCCTTTTAATTTAGTTAGGAGTTTTGTTTGTGTCACTAATATTCTATTTTCTATTTTTATATTTCGAAATATGTTCTAGGAGCTATATAGTGTGTATGTTAATGTATTATGAACGCCCAGTATATAGGGTCGTTAAGTATAAAAGTTCTGGAAGAAAAATAATGTACAAAACATGCTAAAAGCATGCAATGGTTAGTAGTTATCCAATTAAGTTGACGATTTACTTAACTCAAGTAAAGTTAATTGAGTACCATAAAATATTATAAAGGGTTTAATATAAAAAATTTATTTTTCCGACAAGACCAAGACTCTCAAATGAGAAAAAAATTATAATAAGAAGAATATTTTTTTCACGTGAAAGAACACGGCCTCTGCTTTGGGAATATGTTTAATGACAGTTTGTCACAGTTCAAAGGAGAGTAAAATGGCCGCAAAGGGACAACTTTTGTCGATTTACGCTTCAGAAAAAACATGTTCTGAGCATAAAAATGAAAATGTTTTTAGAATGTTTTTGGGAAAATATCATCGCTCAAAATAAAATTCAATTATGATATTTACGTTAAATTTAGAAATATTGAATCCTTAGAATTCTTCATTAATAAAAGGGTAAGAGAATAAATAACTCGAAAGGTGTATATATATACAGGGTGAGATTTCAGTATGATATTATTGTACGCAATGGCATGCTTATACTTTTTTTAAAACGAAATAACCAGTATATTTCTTTATATTCAGTTTTCGCTTTCGTTCTTACAATATACGGTTTTATCAAATTATATTGGGTGTTTCGAAACAATGGTAAATATAGTGAAAGGTTGAAAAATGAAATGTGCAGAAACTGATAGCGAGTGAGGACGAATACAGATAAGAAATAGAAAAGCAACTACAAAAGACCACTCGAAACGAGAAAAAAAGTGTAATAAATGCAGCCAAAGATTATATACACGATTATATACACTCTGTATAAAAATTTGACCCAGCGACATCTCTCCGACTGGCTCCGTACAAGTTACTCATTTGATCCTTATACAAGGAAAAAAGATTTCTGTAATCAAAGATTTGATTCATATCCATGCTAACGCTGTAGATGCGCGGGATATTTGAAAATTGATTCACAATTTCGCGGGAAGTTTGAAAATAACTCGAGTAATTTTAAATGCTCGAAGCTAGTTGTCGCATCAAATTGTGGATGAATCAAAAGTATTATGCAAAATAATTTCTTAGTGATGATAGTAATGTATCTGCAAGCATTAACTTGGGGTTATTTATTCTTTGCAGCCAAATTCTGCAAACGTCTTCATTCGTAGGAATGGAATGTCTATATAAATAAAGATAAAATCATTCAACATATTTAACCATTCAACAAAATGATTTCCTAAATACAAATTAATGAAGTTAGGAAGAAAAGAGTTATTCTCGTTTAGATATGAATTTGATTTCAATTTAAATAATTTTATGTTGATAAATAGTAAATATTCCTCCCACCTTTTCGCTTGCGTATTCGTGCATCCTGGTACAGAGCAGGCCTTTACTCTATTACTCATATTGAGTAAGTAAACACGACAGCACAATTCGCAACAAATAATAACTTTTAAATGCACAAAAATGCAAATAGCTAATAAACAAACAATATCAAACACCTTTGCAAGATGGACGTTGCTTATTCAATAATCTTTGGTTGTTTCTCGATACATGATTGCAACTTAGAATCCAGAATCCATATTGACAAACATTCAAAAATAAAACACCAAAAAGTAAGCTTTTATATATAATAAGGGGGATGTTCTAGTAATTAAAACCTTAAAACACGAATTTTTTGCGTGGCAACATGAGATTTGTGTGCGGGGGCGTTGTTCTGCAAAACCAAAACACGTTTGGATAGCTTTCCGCGTCTTTTCACTTCAATTTTTTCCCATAGAGTAGTCACTAATGTCTAATCTCCAGTTATTGTTCTACCATTATCCAAAAAATCAATCATGATTACTCCATGGCAATTGCAAAAAATTGAAGCAAGAACTTTTGCAGTAGATTTTTGGACACGAAACTTCTTGGGTCTTGGAGAACCAGAGTGTGGCCATTCCATCGATTGTTGCTTTATTTCTGGATCGTAAAAATGTACCCAAGTCTCATCCATGCACGCTCTTGGCCAACATTCAAACATTTGGGGAACCATTTTGCAGCAATGTTTCTCACGTCCAGATTGACGTGAACTATATGATGAACGCGTTCGTTTAAAATATTTCGTGCTTCAAATATCCGTTTTAGCCCAATTCGACGGTCTGATAAAATCTAATCATGAGCTACATCGATATTTTCGGGGACTGACACAGAAACTGGCCTTCCCGATCGGTCATCATCTTCAATGGAAAATTTACCTCTTTTGAAGCTTGCAGTCCAATTTTTCATGGTCGCATACGAAGGACATTGATCACCAAGGATATTAAGCATATCTTCGTAAATCTGCTTATTTCTTAACCCTTTTAAATTTTTTGCGTAACTCTGGTTTACTTTTTTGACGTCAAACTTTACACTGACACTTCTACTAAGTTATTGTTCATTGCTATGGTAACGTATTATTTTGTTTATGTATGGAACTGGTCTAGGCTAACTAGATATCAATACATCCTCGTAATAGATGCTCGATAGTAAGAAACTAAGAACAGAAACATGTAATGAACTGTAAATAAATAGTAGTAAAATGTAGGCTACAATTTTAAATAGAATGCTGAGAAGTGAACTAATTTTTTCAAATTGCATTTGTATATTTCAGCTTTTTTGGGAAGCACTACCTATAACTAAATTACGTTATTTTCCGAAATTTCATAAAACTGAATATTGTAAGAACAATGATTATGAGGTTTAGGTATTTGAATATGAGGAAATGTATCGTACTTAAAAACATATGTTTACTAGGAACTTAAGGCTCACAATTTTTTGTCAATAACGCACTTTGTACACCTGATAAGTAGCAGTGATGAAATAATGGAATAAACTAATAGAATAGAAGAAAGCTGAAGGGTATGAAGTGAATCCCAGAAAAACGGAAAGACTGGAAAAATTGCGATTTACTTGGATACACTTGACCCAACGGTCACTGAGTACTCTGACTTCATCGACCTGTCTGAAAAATACGTTTTTTCGAGGTTTCCAAAGTAGTCCTCACAATTTTGTATGAATTTTTTATATGTTTCTTAAATTTGGACATAAAATTAAGTCGTATACTTTCAAATTTGGTAAAACTGCTGAATTGGATATCTATTCTTTGCCAAATTCGACCAATGAGATCGTGGCTAGAGCAGAGGTGTGAGCCGGTGCGTTCTTTTTATAGAACAACACTTTTTTCTTCGCCAAATCAGTTCCACAATTAGGCACAGTAAAACGCCGTGACACTTCGCTCTTCTTCAGAAAGTAGATGTAGATCATTCTAGATCTTAGATCCTAGATCCTAGACCCCTGACCAATAGTCTTTTTCTTCATTTGGACACGTTCGCCGAGTGAAGTCTACTTCTTCGACTGTTCCTTGGTTTCCCATATATATTAGTGGATCGTTGATTGTTGCGAGATGATATTTTTTCTGATTGCACTTTCGCAGCGTCCAACACTGCTTGGAAGTGATCTCATGGTTACGCTTGTTGTCTGGAGTAAGCAAATGCGGGGGAAAGCTTTCTCATGCCCGAATTTACATGCAGGATATGACCTACGCAAATTTTTTGAATGTCTACTATCTTAGAATAAAATAATTGAAGCGAGTATCCTTGGGGAAGTAAAACATGGATAAATAAATTAACGTTTACATACTATTTTTCAAATTTAAGCGACGGTTCACTCGAGCACTGGAAAATACGGATACACAAATATTGTAATCATTGCTATAAAAATAAACTCTTATTATTGATCTTCTTAAAAAGTTTTTATATTACCGTGGGTCTAAAATTCCTTTACGTGCTTTCTGATGATCCTTGCAAGAATAATGATGATAATTGACAAAATTATTATAATGTTATCGATCTATAAAGTTTAGAACTGCTCCATAATCGAGCCCAAATCTGTTGTCATATGTTTCTACAGCATTTGATATGAATAAAATTCGTTTTTTTCAACTGCGTAGATTTGAAAAATAGTATACAGATCAAGATACAATATTACGCCAAATGATTTGTTCATTTTCCTTCCAGTGTATATTATAAAATAATCACGAGGATGCTATAAATCAATAATTAAATGCAGTTATTTGAAATCAATTGTATAATTGATAATAGATTCAACAAATCAGGGGATTACTGAAATGTATTATTATAATTTTAATGGAATATTACCAGCATTTTTATTTTAATTTCAAATTTTAGTATTAATTTTGAATAAATTTTAATTTGATATTCGTTTATATTGGAACTCACAAATTGTATGATTATAAATTTTTCGTACGTTGAGGTTATTCTGAAAATAGAATGATGAAAATACTTAAAAAAGATGTTTCAAAATGTGATGAAATTAATATGTTGATTAGGGATGGTTGAAAGTGAAATTATCATTTCAAAAAGTCTAGAAAGAAAATCTTGAAGGAGGATTAACATGATGATAATAATGTATCTAAGAAAGATCAATTTGAGGATGTTCCCAGAAGTACCTAGCCTGACCTAGAGATGGCGATAGTTGCTTGGAAAATACCAGTGTACTTAAACGAGACCGTAAGACCTGCGAAGATCTACATCGTAGTAGTCGACCAAATGTTGATGAAAATCCTGGATTATTATTGACTGAAAATGCGTGAGCTAGCAGACATAGTAGGCATTCAAAAAGTGTGGTACATCGCATTTTTACTGAAAATTTGGACATGGGAAAGCTGTGCGCAAGATGGGTGCCGTGTTTGTTCACAATAGAACAAATATAGCGTCTTAAAGATGTTTCCATCGAGTGTTTGTTAATGTTTCACAAAAATAAAGCCAAATTTTTGAACTGTTTCATAACGTGGGTCCATCACTTCACACTTACAACAAAAGAACAATCAAAACAATGGACTACAAAGGGAGACCCGGCTCCAAAGAAGGCAATGACCGTTCCATCTGCAGGTATGGTCATGGCGTCGGTTATTTGAGCTACGCATGGGATAATATCCATTGACTTTCTTGAAAAAGGAAAAACTATCAATGGCGAGTATTATGCGAACTTATTGCAGCGTTTGAGCGAAGAAATCAAGAGAAAACGGCCGCAATTGGCTAGGAAGAAGGTGTTGTTTCATCAAGGCAATGCACTAGCTTATACATCCGTTATTGCCATAGCCAAAATTAATGAATAAAAGTTTGAATTTCTTTCTCATGCACCCTATTCGCAAAATTTAGCCTACTCGGATTATATTTAGTTCTTAGCTCGATGGTAAAAGATTGTAGAATTGAAATATGTATCATACATAATGGCAAAACTACTAATAATATAAAACAAGATACAATACATAAAAACAAACAAAAGAAACAAAACAGAAATTAACGCTATCGAATGAGAGAAAGAAATTGAAATGAATAGAAACCATTTAAGGGTCAAATAAAGAGACAAAACCGGAATCGCCATTGTATATTGAATTTCAATGGGAAATGCGGCTTATTTACTAGATATTTGATAAGCTCGAGACATAGATAACAGAAGCATATCAAAACAAAATAACTTTTATACAAACAAAGCATTTCGAGACATAAGAACGGCTGGCGTTCATCATAAACGTATTTGCAATTTCTTCTAGCTCAATCCTGAAGTTGATACGTTCTTTTGCATGTCAGGATCAACTATTGGGTGTGTACTGCGAGAAAATGTCTTTCAATAAAAGTGAATGAAGAGAATCCTCAATATCGTTACAGGAATGTAGCTTCAACTGAAGAATAATTTTTAATGAGCTAGAACACTTTATTATATTATATTATATGAGACGGCATCGATTTTACCGAAGAAATAGCTCAATAGAACCAAGATAATGTTGTTTATTTGAGTGAAGCATTGAGAAATTGTAATCATTTCAAAGCATGCACATACTGAACAATAATAAAACTGTATACCTAGTTAGTTATAAATTAAGGCAACTCGTATTATAGAAGCAATTGATACAAGTAAAACTAGTTTTGTGTTTAAAGTACTCAACGTAAATTCTAACCTATTATATATAGGATTCACAATAAATGCTGATAAAGCTGATTCAGCTCAAGTGAGCTTGCAGTATAAGCCAAAATTTCAGAGTCACATCTAAGTTTCGAAATGAATTGTGTCGACCAACACGCGAGGGTTAAATACTTGCGTTTAAATTCGTTTTCAACGCAAATTCTAACCTATTATGTAAAGGGTTCGAAGTGAAAGCTGACAAGTTTGATTCAGTTCAAGGAATCTTGCAGTAGAAGCTCAAATTTCAGAGAGTCGTATCTAAGTATCGAGATTGTGTCGACCAGCGCGGGGTGGTCGAATACTTGCGTTTAAAGTAGTGGTTCTCAATGTAAATTCTAACCTATTATGTATATCTTGAAATATAAGCCCAACTTTCAGATAGTAACATCTAAGTATCGAAATGGATTGTGTCGACCAACGCGCGGTGGTTAAATACTTGCGTTTAAAAGAGTTATTGCTTACGCAAATTCACAAAGATTTAGTAAATACATTAAGAAAATCTGCAACAGCATGTGACATATAGTGAAGAGGCTGTATGGTGAGATCATAAGCAAATCTGTAGCTTGCGGACTATATAGAAATTATTTCGTTTCCAATGTTTTATTGTGAGTGTATCAATATGAAATCGCAACACAAAAAATGTGAAGAATCAAAATAAAATCAAATTGTTTAGGAATTAAATTCAAAAATTTTCAATTACGAATTAAGATAACGTATAACTCAATTTGTGAGCTCCTTCGAGGATTATTATCTTTAAATTTATTAGAATTAGGTTAAATTTGACAAATAAAAGCCAGGCAGGATTGTCTTCATAACATATCAAACATGCATATATGTATATAAAAGTATCAAAATTTACAGAAGAGGATAAATATATAAATATAAAGAAAAATAACAGCGAATATTATAAAAACACCCAATTTTTTTTGGGCCTGCCTGCTGATATTTACCAAGGTGTTTACCTGCCGTGCCCATATTCAAAATTGAAATTTCTCCGAAATAACTTCCTGCTTTTAATGTAGCTAAAACGGTCCTACCGTTATCTGCGACAACTTGAAGTCTGCCTCGATTTACTATATACATTTCTTTACCGACTTCACCTGCAACAAAAAATTCATTTATATTTTGGGTAGTTAAAAATTGTCATAATATACACCCCATGAAATGTATATTTATATCCTCTTCCACTCATCTTTGAAGTAATGTTGTTAAATTGATTGTGTGTTTATTGGCTTCCCAAGAAAGTTATTTTGAAGGAGAAAACATTCAGTTGTCTATTCGAAATGAATTAATTTTAAAAATTTGAATCATTAGTTCATTTCAACACTTTGTATTTTATAATTGGAAATAAATATTCCAATACAAAATATTTTACAATGAAAATACTTAATCCGAAATAGTACTAGTACGTTTTCAAAGTAATTGTTTTCAGACTCAATTTATCAAAAAATATTCAGATCACTCATAAAGAATTAATTTTACAAAGAAAATCGTTTTAATAAAAATTCTGAGAAGTTCTTTCCAGTCTTTGACGTTCAAATAATAATCACTGTTATCGGGATATTTTTCTAACTTGAGAAAAAACCAAATTTTACAGATTGAAAACATGGGAAAGGCCTACGCAATGGAATTTTTAGTTATTTGATGTTTATTAAATCTTAAAAATAATGCTTGACTTTGGAAAGAAATATATTTATTTTTCAACGTAATCTCTTTTTGGCTCCATACACTTTTTCCAGCGATGTTCAATAAGTTCGATACCCTTTTTATAATAAGAATCGTCAAACTCCTCAAAATAGCCATTAACTGCCTTCATTGTTGGAAAATCTTCAACTACCTAGCCATTTTTTCAAGTGTGGAAACAGAAAATAATCCGACGGGGCTAAATCTGCCGAATAGGGTGCATGAGTTAGCAATTCTTTAATTTTGGCCATTGCAATAACAGATATGTAAGTTGGTGCATAGTCTTGATAAAACAACACTTTCTTCTTAGCCAAATGCGGCCGCTTTGCTAGATTTCTTCGGTCAAAGGTTATCCCAAGCGCGTCCAAAACATCGACGCCATGACATAGCTTGTAGATGAAACGGTCTTTGCCTTCTTTCGAGCCGATTCTCTCTTTTCAGTCCAATGCTTTTTCTTGTTTACAAATTCACTATTGATGGCTGCCAAACAAATACTAAACAACGTGACATCTTGAAACTTGAAACAAATGCTGTGTATTTTCTAGTACAGCGGTATTTTTCAAGCAACTATCGTTATCTGTAGGTTAGGCTAGGAATTGATTTGGTTTTTTCCGTTATCTTTCCTAGATACATTATTATCATCACGTTAATCCTCCTTCAACATTTTCTTTCTAATTTACAGTTTTCTTCTTGAATTTTTGAAATGTTTAATGATAATTTCACTTTCAACCATCGCCAATTAACATATTAATTTCATCATATTTTGAACCATCTTTTTTAAGTATGTCCATCATTCTATTTTCGTAAACGTACACGGACTATTCTTGTACTGAATGAGAAAACAATAATAAAATAAGAAGAATACATAAATAGAAGCGTAGAAACAGATAAAAACAGACTAACTGAATGTATCACGAATAAAGATATCAATGAACCGTAATAGAATTGATGCGTTTTATTAGATAAATGGGGAAACATAAAGAAAAAATGGCCAAATATTTAAAAAGAACAAAAAATAACTACAGATGGTCATAATAAACTGAGAGAAGCAGCTCAAAGAGCAGTAGAGAAACACTTCCATCTGAAAATCAAGATATATGAAGCAAAAACTGGAGACAAAAAGTTTTTAGTAAAAAGAAAAGTGAAATAACAAGTCACATATTTCAACAGAAGAGGTGAAATGAAAATAGAAAATAGAAGAAGAAGTTTTGAATGAGAAAGGTGAATAGAAAGAAGGAATTACTCGGAAGAGGGGACATTAGTTGATAGATAGAACAAAATAACAGAATAAAGAGTGAGTGAAAATACATAAAAAACAAAGTGGTATAAAAATAGACTAAAACAAGATATTGCGGAAAAAATATGGATACCGTTGGAGCAGAAAAGAATTGATGCGATTTATAAGATGAATAGGGAAACATAAACAAGAGAGAGTCTAATATTAATAAGAACGAAATGGCTACAGATGATCAGAAATAAACTGAAGAGAGCAGCTTGGGAAACAATAGATAAACACTTCCAAAATCGAGATTGATATATAAAAAAAGTTGCTCAATACAAAGAAAAGTAAAATAATAAATTCAGTATTTACCCAAAAAGGTGAAGTCGCAACAGAGAATAGAACGATAAATTTTGAAAGAGAAAGGTGAATAGAACGAAGAGATTGGGATGAAGAATAGGAACTTTAATTGTCAGATAAAACAAAATAACAGAATAAAGAGCACAGAAATAGAATAGGAACAAATAAAAACAAACTAACAGGCACAAATACGGATACCGATGAACCAGAAAAGAATTGATAAGAGCTAGAAGATGAATAGAGAAATATAAAGAAAAGAACCAGCTCAAAAAATAATAAAGAAGGTTTTTTATACAATTCCAGATAACTGGAAAAAAATGGAGACAAAATTTGCTTAGCATAAAGAAAAAGTCCAAGGATTTATCAGAACTGAAGATAAAACAACAAATGTTGAAAGAGGGAAGTAAATAAAAGAAAACAATTGCTCGAAAGAGATCAGTCGTTGTGAATACAATAGATACTTAAAACAGAATAGAAATAAATCAAAAGAACAGGAAAATAAGGAGCAATAAACTGTTAGGAGAGAAATAAAACAACAAGATTAGTAGAAAAATGTTCTCCAGTTTAAATGGGAAATCAAATATTTTCTCATCAACAAAGCACTTGCTGTTTTTAGTTTAATTTGAACACTGTGATACCAAAAAAATTAAAATCATTGTCATCTTTAGAATCTGAACTTCATGGTCAACAATTGACGTTTTCTGAAGCTGATACTAAGAGCGAAGATAGTATATTATTGATAAATTTAAGTTATACAAGGGTTGCCAAATATAGACAAATAAAAAGAAATATTGATAATTGGATATGGTTTTATTGTTTTTCAAAATATTCCCCATTAAAATCAATATACTTTTGTATGCGTTTGAACCAAATTGTCGAAGCGTTAATTCCATTCTGTGATTTCATGTGATTCAAACGCAGGTGTAGAAAAACGTTGACTTCGCAATTTATTTTTGATCTGCGGGAATAAGACAAAATCATTGGATGCCAAACAAGAATTGTACGGCGGATGACCCAATTCGATATTTTGACATATTAAAATCCGTGTTGCCATGTCTCAAAACTTAAGTAGCAAGCCTCGTATGTTTGATTGTATCAATATTTAAAAACCGATATTATCTTAAGCATAACGTTTCTACTTCTCTATTTGTTTAAGAAGTGAAGTTTTGAGACATAAATTACACGCAACATTATGATATATTACACTCTAATATGGAACGAAACTACTAAATAAGTTCTCGAGTATACAAAGTAAAGCGTGCTAAAAGAAAATGTTGCATAGATTTTTTTACCAAAAAGGTTCATAAAATCTCATTCTTTACTCAACGCCTCTATTATTCAGGTGAGTTTATCTTTCCTCTGCATAATTTTCAAGTTGAAGTTGAACATATATATTCCACAAAAGTCCATTATTCAGTTTCCACATAAACTAAATATAACTCACGTATTTTACGCGAACGTGAACGAGTCAAAGAGAGCGCCAGGTGAAAGTTAATTTTTAAGTTTATACATTTTTTTGATGTTCACTTTTTTGATTATGGATTTATTCGTATATGAAATCAACTGGTTTGAGGAGTTTAACTTGTTATTTATAGCGAAGATTATGTCTTTTAATAAATGTTTCAAAATCGATAGATATTTGTTTGTGGCTACTGGAACTTCCTACAACGTTCTGGACGATAATACCACTCCCATTTTCCTGTCTTTCTCAAATAGGAGCTGTAGGAGAACTTGGTGAGACTGGGGTGTAGTTTGGAAGAGATTCTTAAAGTTCAAACTAAATACGGCTATGTAATCATTCAATATACAGGGCGGGTGCGCTACAACTCATAACGATTTTTAATCCATTGAAATAAGGACGCGTCAACTCGCGACAGGAATATTTCAGGTAAATGAAAAGGTAGTCCGACTACATAATAAAACTCGTGACGAATTCATTGAGAGAATTACCTAGAATTTAGTATCTCTTCCTCTTTATAAAGTTGGACAATCCAAAGATCCAGAGGGGCAGATGCTACCTTCGACCACATATTAATGGTGACAAAATTAAAGGAAGAAACTTCAAAAACGAACAAAGGACACAAAATATCATGAAATATAAAGTAGATAGCTGAAAGAGCGAACTTGTAGATGAACAATTCCAAAATGTTATGACCACAACTTTGGAGAATAGAAGAACGTGAGAAGAGGTCGAAATAGAAGGAGAAATGAAGGAGGTGACTCAAAAACAGCTAAGGAGGATAACAAACAGAACAAAAAATAAATGATTTGATAAAGATTGCAGACAATCATTGAGAAAAAGACGCAAAATATCAGTTGTAGTTGGGCAGAGATATTATCGATGAAGACAATACTTTGATGAGCTTCTGAATGAAGAAATGGAGAAAAACAAAGAATGTGAGTCGCAGGAAGAGTAGGAAGAAAGCTACCAAACCCCTATGGTAGAAACACCAGGAGAAATTGATATAAAGGAAGTAATAGACAATATAAAAAATAATAAAAGTGCCAGAATGAATGAAAGTAATAAAGTGTGGGGAGAGGCGGATATTTAACATATCAAACGAAACCTGTGATCTAGAAGAGATGCCAAGCCAATTGGACACAGCAATTATTTGCCCCATACGTAAGAAAGGAGATAATTACAGGGGCATTACCTAACTGGATGTTGTGTATAAAGTGCTAGCGAGAATCATATGGAACAGGTTAAACAAATACGAACAAATAGGGTAGAATCAAGGCGGGTTTATTTATTTATCGACTTTAAACAGGTATTTGATTTAATATTAAGAAAACACCTGTACCAAGCTCTAGCAAAACTTGGACGAAATTGATACGATGAAGCTTATCTGAAAGATTGACGTAGTTCTTATAACCAGAACAAAACAGGAACTATAAAAAAATGTTTTCACTATTTGAAAAGACAGCAAAAAGATATTTCCAACGTGTTCACGAACATAAAATCAAGTATATGGAAATGGGTAACGACTTTTTAAGTGATACAAAAATCACAACAGAGCAAAATAAGGAGCTCCGGTTGGAGTACAAGAGTTTGAATACCTGGGAGTGACGATAATAAGTAAAGGAGACGAAATTAAAGGTAGCGAAGCTAAGAATTTACAAGCCAGTGATGCAACCTACGGTGTTATATGGTAGTAAATGCTGGATCATGGATACGAAAGAGGATAACAGGATAAATGCGGGGGAGAGAGGATTGTTGAGAAATTTTTTTTTGGATACGAGCGGAATAAGATGAATGGAGAAAAAGACTACGTTGTGTGGGGATTATAAGCAGAATGGACGAAGACAGTTGGGTGAAAAGAGTGTTAATAAGTGGAGAAGGTGGTGCAAAAAGAAGAAAAGGGCGTCCACGTAGAAAATGACTGGATGCATGGAAGGAAGACTTATTTGGAAGAAAGATTTTAACTAGCAAAATTAAGAGAAGACATCGTACAAAACTATTTATTTATCGCTTGATGGAGACAAAAAATAAGTACTATATGAAAATCCAAAACGAAAATGGCAGTAACTCTTTCAAAATAGATCAATACTAAGTACTGTCTAACGGTTTACATCCCAGAATAGTTCTTTTTTATGTGTAGTGAAGTTTTTGCAGAATTGTTCATTTTGAAGTGCTGAAACCTGTACAAACTTTCAATGTATATATATCTTTATTGTAAACAGTAATTTTTTTGTATATATTCAGCATGTGAGAGCGATTTGAACGATACATTTTCTATTTGTAATAATTCTTTATTCTAATTTTGACTGAATTGTTTTTTCACTACCAAATAGAGGATAATGGTGTTATCTAACCCATTAACATGTTTATAATGGTAACTAGCTGGAATATCATTTCAAAATATTCAAAATTCATCATACTTTGCATAACATTTCATGAAATTATATAATAATAAAGTTTGAAGTATTGTTAATAGTACACGAACAATGCATTAACTGGAAATAGCACGATACAACTAATTAAATAACTTCGTTAATTATGGATCAAATATTTAATCAAAATGATATCTGTAGCGCCTTATTGGTCATAAATATGAAAACAAAGTTTCCGGGTGAATAAGAGTTTTCAAGTTATGTTCAATACTAATTTTGATTTCAAAGGATAGGCATGAACTCGAAATAAGTATTCGTGATTAGACTGAGGAAATGCTGTTTGTTTTAAGCCCTCCACATCTTTCATTGATCTTTATGTTCATTAATCCAAATAAACCTGAGGAAATATTTAGTTGGTTGAAAAAGATTTTAGTCGAGGCCTGAAAAAGCAATGAAAAGAGGAATTGAACAAAAGGGAGCAGTTAAAAATTAAAAAAAAAAAACAAAGAAATACTTTCTACTAAGTAAATTGGTGGAAACTTAGGCCTTTAAAGCTGCAAAATCAGAATTTATATTTGAGTATATTTTCTAAATTATACATTCGAACATCATAAATTTTCAATGGATGATTACATATGTCAACGTAGTGTGTTTAACGGAATAAATAATTCTACACTACTATCTGAAGGCCAGAGGCAGCTCATACCCAATAATTGATAATCCGTACCTTCTACAGGTACAACCTGTACAGTATAAAGATAGCAAAAAGAATTTTTCAATCGATTTGTTAGCAAAATGGTACTCTTTGTTCAACTAGATAAAATTTATGTAGATTTTTAGATCATTCGCTATAAAGAGACATTCTGAAGAAAATTATCATAAATTGTGATTATTTATTGAAAAACTTACAGGAGGTATTAAAACATAATCAAACAAATCTAATTTAACTGCGTACTGTTGAATATCGTGTTAATTACATAAGGAAAAAATTAAGATGTAGAATGTGTAGTAAAATATTCTTCTTTTAAAAATTAGTAGTCGTCACCAGTTATACTTGAATTGATACCGAGATTCTAGAATGTATTAATTGAATTATTTGTTTCTTTTGTTCTTTTATACTTCCTCATTTCCTCCTGACGTTGGCAATCACAATCGCTAGCTGATCCTCGTATCTTCCACTCTAAACAATTGTTCAATGCTATGTATGCCTATACATTCTTCAACTTGCCCATGGGAAGAACTTCCTACACATGAAACTTCCTACACAGGAAACATGATCGTAATTTGGTACTTTTCGGCATTTAACTGTTGTCAAAAGTTCACTAATTGCATTTGCCCTGTTTGAAACTGCTTCATTTCCTTGCATAGGTAAACAGTTTATCTTCAACTTCTTCAAAAGATTAAAAATTCTGACTCTTCCTCCCTTATTCATCTTTGAATCCGTTTCTCCAATTTCAGAAAGATCGTTGCAGAGCCATCCACTTAGGAAAGCGGAGCACGACCTTTACCTACCTACTCCATGTTCAGAATTAGTTAAGGGCTCAATATTTTACAATGCAAATAAATGCACAATCACTTGACAATTGAAATCAAATCGATATCATCTTTTCCCGTATTCCGCAATAATTTGAGGGCATATTTACTGGAAAGTGTCTTCTAATCTAATAATAATATTTAATTCCGGGCATGCTGCTTACTGGTTACTGGTAATTTTTGGTATAGACTTATATACGACTTACATACTAATTATTACCTGTTACTATTTTATTTATATTTTATTTTATTTGTTTCATCTTTATATAGATATTTTAGGTTTGTTTTTTAGTTTTTACAATCTTTTGTTTGCAAATTGTAACTATTTTTTGACAATAAAGCATTTCTTTCTCTGTATGAAGACGATAACTTGGTTATCGAAACGTACTGTCTGACTGTGAGTGTTGGTGTCGTGGTAGTGTAAATAGTGTGTTCAGTATTAATACCACTAACGGTTCCAGAATTTCCAACTTAGACGTATTTCAAATTCTTCTATACAACTGATTGTGGCGGACTTCAGCTTCTTATAACAGCACGGATTAAATATAAAATTGAATCATCGTATTTCTTAGTTTTAAGACTAAACTATCGTTACAAAACAGTGATCACATCTTCTGGTTCCTTATCCGAGTAGTCGGTGATGTAGCATCCTGATTATTTAAAATTGCAGACTCTCTCAATGTCCTGCCATTTATCTGTAGGGACGCGTTGAGGTATAGCTGGTGGCTGAAGACCATAAACTTTGTCTTAGCAATATTTATATTCAATCTATGAGATTTTGTAGATCCAGGTGAACATAGCACAGAATAACATTAGCGAATGATATTAATTATTTCCCCTTTGGTTTCCATCTCCAACTCCTCCGAAACGGCTTGACCAATTCTTATGAAATTTTGTGTGCATATCGGGTAAGTCTGCATTAAAAAATACATATAACCCTAAATTTTCAACCCCTATTTTTTGTTTGTTAATTATAAACTTCAATTTTTTGGGCAAGCGCAACCCCTTTACGTTTATCCCCTATTTTTCCATCACGATTTTTTTTGTTATTTTCAAAAATTTCCTTCAATTATGATTTTTTCCTCAATCAATCAGTTATCCAGATGTCAACCGTTGTCACTTCTCATCCAGAAAACATCACGGAGTAGGGATAAAAACGAGGCCTGTCTCCTGCCACTATACAGTTTTCGGCCAATTTTTTTGGTTTTATTTGTGAATCGATCGTAGCAGTTATTGTTATATATGTATTAATTTTTTTGTGCAACTCTCATGTTAATTTTACTCTAATCGTAAATTTCTCTGATATTTATTGGTTCGAATATAAATGACAATAAATTTTATAGGATAGGTCGTTATAAGTGAAGTTAAAATTTATGGTTTAGGTGAGGTTAGTTGGTTGTTAATGGCGTTGAATTTTTATGGAATTTGTTCCTTCAAAATTTGAAAGATATGCATAAATTACACTAAGGTTATTTAAATCAGCTTTGGGCAATATATTTTGGCAGATTCATAATATTTTGTCCTTCATGATAGACATGAATCGCTAATGAACGAAGTGTGCAATAATTATTTATTCACAATTTATTAATAATTGATAAAGATAATTTTAACTCTCAGTTAATTAAGTGACCTCATGTAAATAAACACACATCCGCCGGAGCTTTCTCTAAACAACTATTAAATATTGGCGATGGGAAAGTTGCTGTACATGAAAATACTGGATGCATAAATTTACATACGGACTTTTGCACAATCATCGACAAAATACTCTCATCGATAAAATAATTCCCGATGTACACACACAATATTTTGGCAGCAAAAAATGTGGAAGTCAATGGGTTAAATTTAAAGATACAACAGTTGTTGCCTGGGGACTTGGTGTCATACAAATCTATCGATGCAGTTTGCGATACCAACGAAAGTGTGAATTATCCAATTGAGTTTTCAAATTCACTGGATTTGCCAGGCATGTGACGTGCCACCACACCATTTACAATTGAAGGTTGGATCTCCGATCATTCTGCTTCGTAGCTTGAACCCACCACGGCTGTGTTTAACCATTAGAAAATTCATGAAAAACGTTATTGAAGTTATCATTTTGAAGGAAAGTTTCAAGGTGAAAATGTGTTGCGGCCACGTATCCCTATGACTCCTACAGATGTGCCAATTGAATTCAAACGAATCAATTCCCAATTATATCGGTATTCGCTTTGACGATCAATAAGGCACAAGGCCAAACATTGTCTGTATGTGGCTTAGATTTGGAAACACCATGATTTTCCCACGGACAACTTTATGTGGCATGTTGTCGCGTGGGAAAACCGTCCAGTTTGTTTGTGTTGGCTAAAGACATAATTAATAGTAAAAATATGAATATTTTTGATGTTTAGATAGCGATCGAGAATTTTAATTCAAGATAAATTTGTTACTTTATTAAAGATTAATTTATTAACCTAAATAGAGCATACTTCCAAAATCTACAACGCTTTCGATTATAAGTACATCCCTACACACTTATAATGAATTAGTTTTAGTTTAGTTTAGCCAAATTTCTAATTCTACAAGATCTATGAATATCTATTTGTCAATAAAAGTTATAAATTTTGTTTTATTTTAATTCCGAGAATCTGTTCTCGACAAATTTCTCCTAAAACAGGATTTTTTGGTTTTTTTTGCAAATAGTAATGAGCTTTTAGTTTAGTCTAGCTTCAACTTGCCAGATGCAGCGTGCAATCATTTAAAGACAAAAATGTATATGTAAAAGTGTTAACAACACAGTGGAATTAGTTACTAGTACACTTGGTATTGGGATTGACAGAATTATTAAAGAAGATAATCGTGGTTTCAAACAGCACCTGAAGCTTCAGGAAAACCAAAGTATCAAATAGAAAATCATATAAAAAAAAGACTTCAAACTTATTAATTAAAGTTTTGGTCACAGTTTGGGATAATAAGGGTTATTCTCAACGAGTCGAAACACCCGATGGAGACTTTTGAACGAAATAGGTTTGGAAAAAGTAATCCAAAAAAACTATTTCAATAAATTTTAATAGATAGAAAAATTAAAGACTAAATATATTTATTTAGATTAAACATGGATCACTAAGGGACATACACCAGAACTGCTCCAAGTTGAAGACGGATCTTTTCAAATAATTGATCTACTGTTTGGAATCCACCAACAGAAAAGGGCCGCAAACTGATGATAGTACATATCGGTGGTTCAAACGATTTCGTTAAAGGTGGTTTATTTAATTTTGATTCTACTCGTTTCCATGAGGATATGAATGCTGCTGATGTTTTTGAAGAATGGGTCGAATAAATGATAGATCTCCTTCTTCAGAACTATAAAATAGTCATGGATAATACCTTAGAGCTTGAGAAGAATTGCTCACAACCAAATTGTTGATAAAAGATCTACTGAGTGGGCTAAAATCAAAGAAAATAAAGCTCTATTCAAATTCAGTAATAAAAGAACTGTCTTCATTGTGTTCCCTTTATAAGGAGGTATACAAGGGGGTACCCAAAAATAACCGGAATTATTTTTTAAATGTTATATATTTGCAAATATTTACAAAACAACCTTATTCCCTTCAAAATACTCTCCATTACAAGCAATACATTTGTCCCAGCGGTGTTTCCACTGTTCGTAACATTGTTTGAGCTCATCTTTAGAGATGGCTGCAAGCTTCTGTCTCGTTCTTTTCTTGATGTCTTCAATGTTTTCAAATCGCCGTCCTTTCATGTCATTTTTCATGCGTGGAAACAAGAAAAAGTCGCACGGAGCCAGGTCAGGCGAGTAAGGTGCGTAGGGCAGCGGAACCATGTTGTTTTTAAACAAAAACTGGTTAACAGTGATGGCTGAGTGTGCAGATGTGTTGTCATGATGGAAGAACCATTCACCTAATTGCTGAAACAAGCTCCAAGATATTCCACTGATTTCAGACAGTTGATCAATTGTGTGTCGAGGGTCTGTGCACACAAGCTCTCGAATTCTTTCAATGTTTTCATCATAAAAAAACGAAGCAGCAGTGAAACAGCACTAGCAAAAGCGGTTACTAGTGACGAACAGAACGTGGTAGGTCAACGTCCCGCGCGGCACTAAACTGGCGAAGAGTTGTGCTAGGCAGGCCCTAGCGGCAGAAATCAGTACTACAAAAGCTCCACCCATGGCAATGCTATTCCGGCTACTTTTGGGTACCACCTCGTATAAAAGCATTAAATTAAATCAAATAAAAGATCTCAAAAAATCGTAGCATAACGATTAGATCACCACCATTGTAAACTAAACCTGATTGAAATGGTATGGGCACAGATGAATGGAGTAGTTTCACGAAAAAAAAAAAAAAATTCTTTTGGAGGCTGTAGATGACGTGAAGCCTAAAAATGTGGAAAAGACAGTAAATCATACTATTGAAGAAAAATAGAAAATGTGAAAATTGTACAATGTTACTGATTAAATGATTTCTGATTTCGATTCTGATTTGGATTTGTAAGAATTAGCTCTACGTATACTGATTAGTTTTTATATTGAAATTGTACTTTATAAACTGTTTAAAAATGAAGGTTCAAAATGTTATTTCACACGAAAATACTCGAGGTATAGCTTAAAGAAAAATTCTAGCTATCTACTAAAATATATGATGGATTATGGATTACGAATGTTTCATCATTGTGTTACTCTCTAATTCACGAGAATAGACTATAATAGTCTTTTTTATCCGGTTGTTTTGGTAGACATAAACCATTCAGCATCTGTCTCATACTTTTATCAATCATCAGTTTATTACTTCAATTATTCACTTTCCTTTGTACCCTTGACTGAATATTATTGATTTTACCCAGATAACCGAATCAATGTTTCAATAGCAAATTTTCAAATGAAGCCAGTTCTTATTAACTATTTAAATATTCCTCTATCGTTCTATCAAAATATGAGTGACATTGTAGAATCAGTTTTCTGAAACATAAATCGTTTCATACGGTTAGAGTCATTTTAGCGGTAAAAGTCTCGAGCAAAGCTCTAACTATTTCTTAAACTCAATTATGTTTGCTCAAAGCAAAGTTTCAACTAAATAGTTTAAAAGCACACCTTAACGGCTTCGGTGGTTTTAATGTGGCCGAAGCCCCATTTTCTATTAGAAATTCTCTTCCTCGTTTTATAATGTTGCCCTTTAATCTAACGTAAGTCTCATAACGAAATATTCATAATATCGAGAGCATTTCTGGATGAAGTTGAGTGAATAACATTATGTAAATCATGTGACGATCTTGGGGAATACAATATTTGGAAAACACATCGTGCATTGGAAGATGAATTTATTAAGAAATTGGAAACGTACTTTAAAAACTTCTGGAAAAAGCAAAGATGAATAAAATGTCTATAGAATTGAATTTTTTCATGAATCAATAATTGTTATGACAATAATTACTAATGAGACATTCTCTTTTAATTTGTCCTACCTTTTCTACAAATGTAATCGCCAGGCGAAAACAGAACCGGCCTTAGCCTCAGCACCAATTCACACAGGAATCCAGCTTCAGTGTTTTGAAATATTTCCACCCTTTTCAAGGTGTCTAGATGAACGTTGATGGCTATTTCTGCTTTAAGTTTATCCGGAAGACAAGAAACAGCCTTCTCCTCGTCCGAACACTTCTGGGTAAGCCATAAGTAATCAAACCATTTTATTACTTTGACTTGAAGGTGATTGGGTACTCTACGCATCCGCATGTATGTTTTTACTCCATCTAGTTTAGCTGGAACAACAATAAAAATATTTAGTGGAGGAAACGAGTTATACAAATCGAAATATTTCAAGTGAATGTTAGAAAAATATAGTTTTTGAAGCCCACATTTTCCATATCTCGAGAATGGATTATATTATATCTTCCTGATGAAAAAAATATGATTAAAGTGGTCACGAGAAACGTGGAAATTATTTTCAGGCTTTTAGGTGCTTTACTAGAAGGCGTGTTGGAAAATATAATTTATAAAGCAAATTTTCCCAATTAAGAAGCACTTTATATGCAATAATAGAATGTTTCGAAAAATTATGTGCATTTTTTATTCAACAACTTCTTGTCTATCTTTTCGAATAAGAGGTGGGGGAGAGTGGGAACTTTGTTATGAAAAAAATGCCTGTAAGCCCGATTTTCATAAACTTGATGTTGTTTGAAAGAGCTTTTGTCCAGCAATACAGAATAAATAAATGCTAAGTAATTTTGCAACGTGAATGCTAGAGAATGACAACTTCTCTCCAAATGTTTATTATACTATTGACTCGTCGTATATATGCGATTTATATGGATTTTTTTTATCGTACTCCACTTAATTTGGAAATATGATTATAAGTATGATTATTCTCCAAACAGTCTTTTCTCAAAAACTAATTGAGCTAAAGAGATGAATCCATAATGGGGTTATAGATAACGCTGAAAAGTATTTTCGGTATATTTTTTAGAATTTTCGAATAATTACTTTATTTTAGTTTACTACGAAAGATGTAGTAAAACTTCTATTCTTGTATTTAAATTAGTCAAGATAAATCACAATATATAAAATATATGAAACAACGACCTTCTAGCGTCTAACGTTGCTATTTGAATTGCTTGGAATTTATATATTTTGTGATTAGTGGATGAAATTTCTTCCAACCAACATCAAGTTTATAAAAATCGGCTTAGCAGAACCGGACTTACAAGTATTTTTTCATAAGAAGGCTCCCACTCTCCCCCACATCCTATTTGGAGAGATAGATTAAAACTTATGAATGAAAAATGCGCGTAATTTGTTGAAGAATTCGATTATCTTAGTAAAATGTCACTAAAATGGGTAAAATGACTTTTTCAATCATATACTTTTGAATAGACACTCTAGTCGTGGACCTAATCCGTTTCTGATATATGGCCGTACTTAGTTGCTCATCCAGTATATAAACCCATCCCTTTGTAGGATACTGTATTAAGTAACAAAACTTCATGTTCAAATATGTGACTTATCGGAATTTTTCATTTGGAATGGACCCAAATACACAATTTTTTTCAATAACATTTTTTGGATAATTATTATTTACTTACTGAACTTTGTCGTAAGACTGGTACACCTGTTTGTTGTTTCGAACTAATAAGAAATTATTTTCTCAAAATTCTGTTTACTGTAAATTGATCAAAATATACCTGTAGTCACCTGTGAATCTTTCATCTTGGGAATTATCCCGCGTTGAATTAAAAACAGATAAATAATTCAAAACTTTGTATGGCTTTCATTTCTAAATTAATACCGAATAATTGACAACATGGGAAATAAGTTGTGCATAGTTTGGAAGCGTTGAAAGCTTATTATTGTTCAATAAAATTATATCACGTTTTCGAAATGTTATCCATTTTTTTTCGTTAAACGCAATCATGGTAGAGATAATTGAACGAAATCAAGCCATTAGCAGGAAAAACGATACTATTCATTTTGCGTAACCAGCTGCTGTATTGAATTTGTAGTCCGGGGGAGTTAGTAAAACCACATCAATTGTGCCTAATCGGATGTTTACAGGATGTTCCAGGACTTGATGCAAAAAACTAGGGAGTGAGTAGATGACGTGAAAATAATGCTGTGAAATGAAAAAAATCCCTTGAACAATCTAAAGAAAGCAAAAATGGATTTTTCAATTGATTTTTTAACTCGATAAAATTTTTGGTTTAGGAGATATGTGGATTTTTAGATAGTTGTACAAGGAAACCGTTCGCGTTAAAGAGACATTTTGTAGAAAATTATCATAAATTATGATTATATATTGAAAATTCTTACAGGGGTTATTAAAACATTTCTAATTGAACTGCATACTGTCGAACTTCGTGTTACTTATATAAGGAAAAAATTGAAATGTAGTAAAATATAGTTAGTGAGCCTACAATTTATCAAATAAAAACAATGTGGCCACTTTGCACTTCTACACACTTCCGAGATCTACGGAGGATACTTAAATAAAATAAGACTACAACTTGGCTACAAAAAGTAGCACAGGAAGGTCGAAGACAAGAGAAAATAATACAGCAGATGAATAAAATACCAAAGTATCAAAAAGAGCTGAAAAACGGGATGAAAACTGAAATCCAAACACTTAGACGCTTAGAAGAAGATAGTCATAAAAGAGACTAGTGGTGGTCTTGAGGTTTTGGTCTTCAAGATTAAGATCAAAACCACCTTCAGTTCCACAACACTGAGACCTAGCATTGCAAGACTTGCAACACACTTGTGGTCTTTTTATTGACAAATATTGCTTCAAATTCTAATGTTGAAATTAAAGAGTCAAAATGGAGGAAAAGTTTTGATAAATAAAGGCATTATTCTGAACTGTATTCTTCACACCCTAGATTTTCGAATGAATACGAATGTGAAATCTTGGAAACTATAAAAGAAAAAAGATCTAACGAAAAACGTGGTATTCATTTGATAATCTAATAAAAATCTACCAAAAAAGTGCAAGATTGATAGAGGAACCTGTAATACCAAGACCAAGAGCTGCAATACACTGCCTCATTTCCATACAATGTCAATTGAATTTTGTTTTTTTACTACAATTGCCACATAAATAGAATTTTCTAACGACTTTTGAGAAATTGAGGGTTAGAAACTTTCTATAATGTTATAAGGCACAAATTTAATAATTAGAATACCTAAAATGTCTTTTTACGAGCGAAAATGGAAGAGGTATCAGAGTAGAAGTCGAAAAAAAAATTAGAATAATTTTCTGGCCTCACTTTCCCATACTATTAAGTAGTAAGCCGATTTAATAATATATAATTTCGAAAATGATTAATACAATGTTGAAATCAGTATCAATCATATCACATCGGTACTGGATGATCGTCGTCTGAAAGTGTGCGAGCCAGCAGATATAGTAGTGAGGTACATCGCATATTAACTGAAAATTTGAACTTGAGAAAACTGATCACAAGATAGGTGTCGCGTTTGCTCACACTGGAACAAAAACAGTGTCGAAGATGTTTCCATGGATTGTGTGGCAATTTATGTTCCGTTTCATAATCATGGATGAAAAGTGGGTCTATCTCTTCACACCCGACACAAAAGAACAATTAAAATAATGAACTGAAAAGGAAAAATCGGCTCCAGAGAAGACAAAAACCGTTGCATTTGCTGACAAAGACAAGGCGTCGATTTTTTGGGATGCGCTTGAGATAATTTTCATTAACTATTTTGAAAAAAGAAAAACTACCAACGGCGGGTATTATGCAAATTTATTGCAATGCTTGAGCGAAGAAACCAAGCAAAAACGGCAACATTCGACCAAGAAGAAGATGTTTCATCAAGATAACCAGCTCACACATCGGTTATTGCAATGGCAAAGTGTATGGAGCTAAGAGGAGATTACGTTGGAAAATAAATATATTTTTTTCCGAAATTTTTGAGTTTTCTTTGTTGGACTAGGTACTTCTGGGACCATCCTAGTAGAACTATGCTATAAGGTTGGTTTGTATTACAAATAGATACAACAGTAACGATTTGAAATACGTTCATTCAGATGCGGTATCTACACTATCTTGGGACGTTTCTGATATTATTTCTCATCACGTAGAAACTACAAAGGTGACTGTAAACAAAATTGTTTAGGTCCATTTTAGATTCTATGTAAATAGTAATAGTTTCGCTTCGGAAATTTAAACCTCGAACTGTTTGTAAACTTTCCATTACGTCGAAATATTTCCCATGACACAGCTGTGAATATTTGTTCGATATGTTCAACGCTGAAATTTGTTTGTTTATCTCTTTGGTCTCGTTCTTGCAAGTTATCTTCCTTTTCATTCGAACAACTTGTCTACTCGAATGAATTGGTAGAAGACGGAATTCATCTTTGTTTTCAGATTTATAGGATATAGTTTATAGTACGAGGGTTGTTTGACCCTCTAACCCTCCCAGATAGTAGTGGCCGTCTTTTTTTCTGTCGCAAGTGAAACTTGGAGGTTAGGTAAAAGTCGCTGGGGGCCAGATCTAGTAAATACGGTGGAGGTTTAACCAATCAGTTAACTGTAGCTATGGCGATCAACGAAGGTACGGAGGCTTTTTTACCGTATCAAGCTTGATATTTTCCTGTCAAGACATACAGAACTAAGTAAAGAGGTTGTAGGGCTCGAGAAGAAAGTTCTAGCAGCAGACCACCTGAAGCTTTGGAAAATGTGTGTTAAATATGTTTTCAAAGAAGAAGATGAGTACAACCCTTCATAATTCAATCAAATGATGACTCTAGACTAGACGATTGTGACTACCATTATTATTTATAAAGATACTTTGGAATTGAAATATTTTCTATTCTTTTCTTTCATTTTAATTGCGAAGAATTCATTTTCCTTTATGGTTTTTGCTTTGACATTTCGTTTTCCAGAATAAAAACGAATGGGGTACAAAAAGGGTTCAGTTCACGTCTGGTACCCTGTTTAAACCAAACTCCCTTACAGACAGGTACATTTTACTCGTCTATTTACGTTTTATGATTTAATATTCAGTTGTAGCAAGTTAAGGAGGTATAATAATGATTTTTTTTTGTAAGTTCCAAGTAGAACAACTATTAAATACATCTGTCTAAATAACGGTGTATAATATCGTCCAATTTATAATGATTCGATTGCCTTTTAAACGAATACTTTCTCGCATAAGATTTTTAAATGTTTTTATGAAAATAATAAATTTATAAAATGAGATATCTACGCCTATGGTAGATAGATCAAGCAAAATTGTCGGTAAGTATTTTTAAATTCTGCAATTGATATTGGAAGAACTATAACACAGTTATAGTAACCATTTTTGGTTCTATGTATACAATTGACCTTCTGAGCATGCTCCATTCTCGGGCAAGCGCATAGTATTAAAAGGCTAAATTATGGTGACAGATGTATGTATGTCATCCGGTCGTCATCTTTAGACCCCTACTAGCAATATAGGAGTATTAAATATTTGGGCTTGATGCACGAAACCAATTCAATCACAGGGAAATAAAGTAAAAACTCAAACAAAAATTGAAATTGTGTTAGTCCCCGAAAATATCGATGTAGTTCATGACATGATTTTATCAGACCGTCAAATTGGGCTAAAACGGATATCTAAGGCACTAAATATTTCATACGAACGCGTTCATCATATAGTTCACGTCAATTTGGACATGAGAAAAATTGCTGCAAAATGGATCCCCAAATGTTTGAATGTTGACCAAAAGCGTGCAAGGGTTCGATTTGAAAACGATGTAAACTTCTTAAACCGAATTGCTGCTATGGATGAGACTTGGGTACATTTCAACGATCCAGAAACAAGGCAACAATCGATGGATTCTGGTTATCCAAGACCTAAGAAGATTCCTGTCCAAAAATCTGGAGATTACTATTGGATATTACTGACCACTCTATGGGAAAAAATTGATGAGAAAAGACGCAGAAAGCTATCCAAAGGTGTTTTGTTTTTGCAAGACAACTCCCTTGCACACAAATCTCATGTTGCTATGCAAAAAATTCGTGATTTAGGGTTTGAATGACTCTTATTCACCAGATTTGGCTCCGTCCGAATATCATCTCTTTCTTCAATCGAGAAAAAAAGTTTAAAAGGTCGTAAATTTTCTTCCAACTAGGAGGTAATAAAAGCTGTGAAGGTCTGGTTTGCAGAACAAGAAGAAACATTTTTTTTTGAAAGGTCTGGAGACGTTGCAGGTTCGCTGTAATAAATGTATCCAATTAAGAGGAGAATATGTTGAGTAATAAAATATTTTGACATTGAAATTTTGTTTGGTTCAATACATCCTCGTATTTAAATATCAGTTTTATAATTGACACTATATTGTCCTTGTAAAATCTATAAACAAACCATTGAACAACATTTTTGATAGTTTCTTCAGTTTTCAATTCAGTGCTACTTCTTTTAAATAGTGATTTCATTACATATACTTAACATATGAATCTGTTTCCATTATTAAGTATCATTTTTCGTTTATTTTTCTTACAATTTCCTCTGGAAAATTATTATATCTTGAAAAAAAAATGAGTTAGCTGTAAGCCTTTAGTACAAATCACCACTGGAGTATTACTATACTAAAAATCCATACAACTTTATTCGTTAACTTCTGTCAATTTATTGAGTTTGGTACAATAATTGAAAAAAGCCGGTCCTGCTTACTAAAACGCTGCCGTTTACCTTCATCATTTCCGAATGCAACTTTGGAGCGTTAAAGCTTAATGTACTGTAGTGAAACTGTCATATATAATCTTATTGCTGGCGGTCATCAATACAAATTTATTACTATCGATGCTACTATGTTCAGACAGAGAGCTACTAACCGAAGAGAGGCGACAATTCGCTAGCACGCAATATTTCTAAATGTGGATAGTACAGCATAATACAACAGAAAAGTTTTCTGTAAGTACTTATACACTGCAACAAAATGGATTTATAAATGAGATAAGAACGATTTAATTTTTCTTAGTGTAATTATTTTAGATTCTGTTGCATTTCAACATTTTGAAACTCAATGTTTTTCGGAGTAATTTATCGATTCTGTGGCAGGTTTATCTGGAATTGAAGTATACTGTTTGTAAAAACCAAATAAAATATATTCATCAGCTACAGTACATATTTATGTACGACAAATCCTTAAGGCTGCTTGACATGGTGCAAGACAACATACAAGAAATTGCATTTAATTGCTTGAAAAATCAAAATATTACATAGTCGAATATTGTCGTTTCACATTATGCGTGTCTCTTACCACTGCCTCATAGTTGCCACCAATCAAAATTCCAAAAGTAAACAATTTCCTAACCTCAAAAATTATTTAATATTTTATGGGCTGTTCAAAATTGAAAATAACAAAGCTAATTGAAGTAAATAAGAAAAAGGGGACCAGTGCATCGCTGGCAAGAATTATATCTCTCGCTGCCTTGCTTTTGGAGTCTGATGGACAGATTAGCGAGAGAATTGGACGAGAAAATATGGAAAAATTAATTGAGAATGTATAAAGGAGCATTTGAAAAACTCCCAAGGAAAATAAAACATAATATTAGCAGATTATAAACTCATTTGCGCATGCTATTCAACAAGAAATGTTGCGTCTTGCATTGCATTGCACGTTGTCTTGTATCATGTCAAACGGCCTTTACTAATATTATAAATGTGAATGTAAGTTTGTTTGTTACGCTTTTACGCGAAAACTACTTAACCGGTCATCTTAAAACTTTGTACACAAGATTCTTGGAGGTACTAGAAGAAATATACTTTTTATGAAAAAAAAAAAATATTTTTCACAAGATATAGAACAACTTTTTGTCAAAAATCTCAAAATCTAGCTTCTTCAACGCCATCTAGCATTCCAGTAATGGAGTTCCAACACAGAGTACTGTAATATCGTTCCAATACCAACGGTCACGACAATATCCAATGCAATTGACTATAGTTTTTTCTGTCATGTTTGAGGTTAGGTGTCATTTCTGTGGTTAGATGCCATTCATTATTTTAGATCTCACTCTTTGGTTTTGATTCTTACTCTGTTCTTATTTGAAAATGTCACGGAAGCAAAAGCCACGCGCATCGAAAGTTGCACGAAATTAAGAATCGTCGGTTCACGCAGAGATGAGAAGACAATAGCAGGCAGGGGGACAAAGTGTTTTGACAGCAGTTGGAATTCCTCTTCAGGTACGAGGTCTTTCAAGCTACGCTGCAGGCAGCTAGAAGAGCGATAGAAACGCCAGAACATTCGCAGGTGAGACGAATTCATAATTTTGAAATGTAGAAATGAAGACCACGCGCCGTCAAAACTTCACGCGTAAGAATTAGTCAGTATTTAATGGTACTAGGTTTCAATATGATCCTTCAATTTAATATCATAATCATCCTTTGATTGTGATTGGTTAAATGAATAAAAAATGTCACTATTGCAATTCTTTCAAATGAAACGATGAAACTCTCGGATTGTGCTGTTCCAGTGGTAAAGTTTCACCAGAAGTGCCTTCAAAACCTTATTAAGTTTTACAGATGAGTCAAAGTGATTTTGTAACCAAAATAAGAAATTATAACTCTTGCTTTCAATCATATTGATTCTTTTCTATTGTAATGATCTCTGATACTTATTTAATGGCTTCAATGCGAGCGAAGCCACGGGTAAAAGCTAGTTTAAATTATAAATTGTTTTACTCCAACGTGAAAATACGATCCCTACCTCCAATCACCTTAGAATGACAGTTATAGTCCCTAATTATTTAAATGGGAAGTATTAACGGAAATGCACGAAATAACAATTTTACAAATGATTGGTCAACGACCAATTTTATAACCTAGGGTAAAACTGGAGATTGAACTGAAGTTTAAACTATAGTTTAAACTCTAGCTTAAACAAAGAAAACACCACAACAAACTGAAAAAATAATTGGGACAACGGGACGAAGATTTGCTCTAGGACGAATGACTTTTTGTTTTCTAGGCACGTCGACAATATTAATAATTCCTTCATCATTATCATCAAGTTCGTCAAATATAAAGTGCAAATCTTCAATAAGTTCACCAAAACCCTTTATAACATCATGAAAAATTTTAAAAAGTTAGGTTCGGATCCTCCGTTTCATGTCAAACTCAAGTTTAAACTACCCCCTGACCCCCGGTAACGTTTAAATCGAAGTTTGTCGTAACCGCCATCTATAAAACGTGAATAAAACAGTATCTATGTTTTGCGCAGTTTTGCGAGTTTGGTCATGTAAAATAGATAAAAAGCTGTTGCCAAAGGACTCCGTGATGAGGTTAGATGTTGATTTGCAGAAAAAAAACCCTCACAGTGAGTGAGTTAATTATTAGCCATACACTAATGGTAACCACATATTTTCCTGGAAGAGAGAAGATGAAAAGATTTCTCGGTCAAAAATTGCTGAAAACCATATTTTTGGTCCCTTTTTCATTTCGTTCCTGATCCAGGAAACAGTCAAGGTCTAGTAAGTTAGATATAGTTTCAGCAAGGTGGAGCAATGCCCGGCAGTGCCTCAATATAATATTTCCCAATCAGTGGATATTAGATCGATAGAATAACTAGAGCACTAATTTTAAACTCACGATTTTGCTAGAGCTTCTATCCAACTAGTTCTTTAGTAACCATCCACATCATTCTTCATTTCATCATTGAATCACTCATAGTATTTTGTCCACAAACCTTCACCCATAACTGATCAAGAATAAGTACTACAAAGAACACGTCGAAAGCAGCGATCTAAAAATGGCTTACATTTCTTTTGTTTGAGTGAAAAGTCATGCTCGGTACTACAATCGCAGCGCTGCTGCGGATAGAAATAGAAAGCTTAAATTGTGGTTATACCTCGTAGATATAAAGTTTAGTAGGTTCCATTTACCGCCTTTGTTGATATACCTGTCAAAATGACAAGTACGCATGTTTTGTATTGATTACCCAGTAATGCATTGGAGATTAGACTCCATACTGGAATAATAGTCTCTTGAAATTCATTTCTATTTGTCACTGTGTATACGTTTGATTTGTGTGAGTCATTGGGGTATGAGTGATGGCACTAATCGCTTCTACTATAAAGTCGAGAGGAGTTCAGAAGTTGAGAGCGAAATGACAACACCTTCAATCGATGACACTTTAGAAAACTTTGATGAATTGACGAGGGTAAAGAGATAACAAAGAAAAAGGGCTGATAGGAGCCAGAGGCCTTTCAAATGTTTATCCACTGAAAATAACTCCACTCTCCAGACAATGACGATACAACTTTATATTAATACGTGTTGAAAGTGATGGAAAAATGCCAAGTTGGACGGTAAATTTTTTTGTAAGTAAGAGTATATTTATTCATAAGATATAAGTTTAACTATTGGTACATTTCTTGTTTATACAACATTCTTGACACTTTTCGGGAATAGAATGGAGAAAAAACAAAGTCTTATAGACAAATAGTTTCCATACTTTAAATCCGTAGTAACGGTTCTAAAATCAATTATTATTTCTTCACACTTAATTTATTTAAACACTCTATACCATACTTAACTAACTTATAATAATTAACTTATCACTAACACACAACTAACTTGGATTTTTGGTTACTTTTCCATTACGTTCTGTTCTAAACTCACTCTGCTAAACAAACTCGCTTATATACCCAAAAATAAATTCTCAGAAGTTCTAGAAAATGAACAAAGGAATAACAAGACCTTCCTAGAAATCAGTTGAAATAAACAATGTAAAAAAATCGCCTGGTATGATAAAAATAAACATCAAACGAATTCAGGGTCTATCAGACGTATATCAAACGCGCCGCGCTTTCGGTGAATTTTAAAATTCCACCAGACAGGACCCATACTACGGACTTGTTCGTACACAATCTATATAGCATATATTTCGACGCCACGTTGTCTAGTATTTGTTTGGCAGCCATCAATACTAAACATTTTCAGTGAATTTGTAATCATGGAAAAAATTGGCTCCAGCCCAACCAATATTAAAGTTGAACTAGATTCTACTCTAGGTGAGACTGCTCCCTCGTTTTCAACAGTAAAATATTGGTAGCAGAACTTGAATGAGGCCATACGACCTGAGAAAACCATCATCGCAGTGGTCTACCAAATGAGGCGACGACTCCTGGAATGTGAATCCACAAATGAGGGAATGAGAAAATCCACAAAGCGGACGGAAAGTGGGCGAGCTAGTAGATATATTAGGCATTTCAAAAAGTGGGAGACATCGCATATAAACTGAAAATTTGGACATGAGAAAGCTGTGGCAAGACGTGTACTAATAAAACAAAAACAGTGTCGTAAAGATGCTCCCTTCGAGTGTTTGGCAATGTTTCACAGAGATCCAGCCAAATTTTCGCGCCGATTCATAACCATGGATGAAACGTGGGTCCATCACTTCATACCCGAAACACAAGAACAATCAAAACAATGGACTGAATAGGGATAACCGGCTCCAAAGAAGGCAAAGTCTGTTTCATCCGTAGGCAAGGTGATAGCCACGGTTTTTGGGGATGCGCGTGGGATAATATTTAGTGACTATATTGTGAAAGGAAAAACTATCAAACTATTCGAACTTATTGCAAGGTTTGAGCGAAGAAATCGAGCAAAAGCAGCCGCATTTGGCAAGAAGAAAGTCTTGTTTCATCACCAGCTCACACATCATATTACAGTGGCCAACATTATGCACCATATTCGTCAGATATAGCCCCCTAGTATTATTTTTTGTTCCCAGACTTGAAAAAATAGCTTGGTGGTCAAGGATTTACCGCAGTTAATGGCTGTTTTTAGGAGCTTGACGGTTCTTACTTTACAAAGGGTATCGAGCTCATTGAACATATCTGGGAAAAGTGTATGGAGCTACAAGGAGAAAGCATTGAAAGATTCTATGTTTTTTTTTATTGGGTCAGATACTTCTGAAACCATTCCCATACAACTTTAATCAGACGTTGTAACAAATTCAGGGTATTTACCATAACTTTAGATGGTGGAACTCAAGTCATATTTTCCAAAAGTATTTGGAGCAAACTAAATTCGGCATGCTTGTAATACAATTATCAAATCATTACATAGTCCTTCCTTTCGGTATCTGTTCTTTAAAAAAATTTGTTGAAGCCTTTACAGGTGAGATGGTTCCGACATCTATCGCTTAATTTACAGTATTTGAGATGAAGACACTTCTATATTTGAAATATTTCATTTCGCTCATCTACGAGTTAACAAGCAAAATCCACTTCTACTCCTCTGTATACAGGTATAACCTAACCTAACATAACCTAACCATACTTAACCTAACCTAACCTAACTTAACCATACGATTTGGTAGAAGAGTTGAATATGGGAAAACTGTAAATGGATTGAAAAATTTCCTACCGAGATGTAAGTGTGACTGATTTTTTGAAATGGAAGTTTAGCAATTAATATTATTAATTCGGTTTATTAATATTTACTATGTCAAGGAGTGCCACTTTGATGATTGAAGATTTAGTAGGATAGCGTATTATCAGTAAAAATGGAGAAAGGGAGAATGTTTTCTATTGTGTTACTTTCCTGAACAGATGTTTTAAATTCTTGAACGACTACGACACAATTTTCTTTACTTGAAAATATCTTTAGACGATACTTTCAAAAAGTGGATACATAAAACTTTATGCTTAGCTTAATGGAAAAATAAGGAAAACAACCATAAATTTAGAACTCCAAAGATTAATTAAGAAACATTAACTAACAAGCCTTGTTCTTATATACGCCATTTTGGAGGTGATATAAAGAAATGCCGAAATTCAAAAACAAATTTTCAAAGAAATTAATATTAGCAGTTGAATTCAAAAGAAAATATGCAGAAATAAATGAATCGATAATTGTGAAAAGTGAATTAATTTATACAGGGTGACAAAATCACTAAATCGGATAGAATAGAAATATTTTTGTTATGTTGGCCTTTATTTTAGACTACGCCATGTCGGTTATCGATAAACTACTGATCATATATTTGTTGTCTCTCCTTTTCTTTGTGACCAGGTCCGTTCATATATTATTATTATGAAGGGTATAGAGAAGGAGAAGAATCTGTGTTGATTCATAGTGTCTGTTGAAATGCATCAAATAAGGGTGGCGCCACATTAGTATCAGAGTCAATTTCTTTTAGGTTATATTCACTACATCATCTCGTACAATGCAGGTCGCTAAAATTTTCAATAATGAGCTGTTTGAGTACAAAATAATATCTAATTGCTATGGCTATACCATACCCTTTGTCTACACCTGCACCATTCAGGAAGTTTTTAAACTGTTATTATCACAGCTGATGATGTAAATATGAAATATGATGTAAAAACAGTACCAATCCTTCTACGATTTCTGTATGTTCTATGTTAATGATTGTAGTGACAGTTAGTGACATCTGTCAATTGTCAATGTGATTCTGAAAGTTAAAAAAGTATTATTAGTGTTATAACCACAAAAAGGAGGATTGCAATTGACAACTATTTATGGAGGTTGATGAGAAATAGGAGTAATTTTCATAGGAGAAGTTGAGAAAGTTGAAAAAGTGTCCTACTATATTTGATTAAAAATAGTTCAGTAACCTTCCAGAATGGCGCTGGTGTAGACAAAGGTTATGGTGTGAATGTAGCAATTGAGCAATCTAACTAATTGTCAAAATCAGCTGTTGTCCATTCAAAAATGGCCGACGGTTAAACAAATGCTTTTGTCATAAGTTTTTGTTCGGTTGGTTCGAATTTAGTCATTATTTTTCCAGTTTTATTACTAATTTTTTTCTCAAATAGTTGCTACTCGAATAAGTGAGAAATTTCTTTCCGGGAACGTAGTTTTGTGTTTTTTCGACTATATAGTGTTAGTGCTTAGTGTAGGTGAACGAGTTATCACTTTGCATCTCTCAAAACTACTCACTTGATAAACTTTAATTGCAACGATGGCAAATAATATCCAAAAAAACTCCCATTAATTCAGCACAAAATAAAAGTTTACCTGTTTACCTCACGGCGGCCATTTTAATGTAGATTAGCTGTTTCCTTCGATTGCCTAATTGTAGATTAATTGAAGTATACCGAGTTAAAAAATACAACCTGAAAGAAAATCAATTTTATTTCGTATTTTTTCTGTAATAATATTTGGTACTCCTCTTTTCCTGATGCTAATGTAGCGCCACACTAATTTAAAGCATTTCTATGCACACTTTCCACATACACAGATTGTTCTCCTTCTCTTTACCTTCCATATAGTTATTTAATAATCATATTATTTCTAAAGCGACTTCCTTTTTTCTCTTTATATACAAAGCTATTCAATTAATTTACAACTACCTAATCCACATCTTCTCAATAAGACGACTCGTTTTTTTCTTTTCTATTGAATACCTGCGATATATTTTTCTCGGAAACAATTCTTATTGTAAAACGTGAAGACACATGGAAAGAATGAACTTTTTCCTAACGAAATGGAAACAAACTATAAAGACTACGGTTATAACTCCGTTTGAAGAAGTAAAAGAAATTTTTTGTGACGACAGATGTGTTACAAAACAATCAATCAAGACAAGCCGTTTTCCGACCATCACTTAGAACTTCGCCACCTTTTTCATTTTCGCTACTGAATAGACCAGAAAATATACAGAATTCTTTCATTAAGGCATATAGTAGGGATAGTTACGAAATATTTGGATTTGGTAAGACATTGGATCAAAACCAATAAAATACGTTCTTTAAGTTTAGAGATCACTAATCTTGCATGGCAAAATTATCATCAGATATTATACCAGACAATGAAAGAGCTACTCTTTTCAATTAAGCGCACAATCTGGGAAGTCTTCAAACAATCACTAGAAAACAATATTGATCTGAAAATACCATTAAAAACACCAGATTAGATTTATAACGCAGTATTTGTCTTAAATAAGAATATACAACAGGTATTTTTTGAAACAACACCGTAAATAAAAGTACTGCTACGTAAAGGGAACAAACCATTAGAAAACTAATCATCCTTCAGGCCCATCTGTCTTCTGTAACTGAACGAGGAACTGATTCTCGGAAGCGTTTGCCAAGAAATATAGCGTACTGGAGTTTTGTAGAACTGGCGGTAAGGATTCAGGAAAGGTAGACAGATTTTCGTTGCCATAGGAGAGGTTTGCAGGATAGCTGCGGAAGCAGAAGCCTTGCAGTGACTACCGAACTCTATCTGCTGAAGGAATAGGGATAATTTCAGGACTGCCTTTTATGGAGCTGCAAGTGAAACAGAATGATGGAGTGTCGAAGGCTGACGCAAAAACAAATATCGTCCAGAAGCTGCTTCATTAAATTTATCGCTATGAATCTTTTCTGATTTGACAAAAGGGAAAGGAAACCACTTCATTTTCTGAATCGACTTGTTAGTACGAGGATGGTCCCAGAAGTATCTGGCCCAACAAGCTCCATATGCTTTTCCCAGCGATGTTCAATGAGCTCGATACCCTGAAAACTGAAAACGTTCACTATTGATGGCTGCCAAACAATTACTAAGCAGCGTGGCATCTCAAACATATGCAGTATGGATTGTGTACCTTCTAATACATTGGTATTTTCCAAGTAACTAAATTATTGACTAAATTATTCACCAAATATAAATTTTAAATCCATTGGAGCATTATTCAATGCTTAGAAGAATGACCACCCTACGTCATAAGTATAGATTTAGAAAATTATAAAAAGTTCCGACCCCAATTAAAAAGAAAATCAGAAGATTCTCACCCTAAAAATACTAAACCTTTTTCTAGTGAAGATATCAATGACTTTTCAACTAAAACATGTAATGATGAATGATAAGAGTTTGAACAAAAATATTTTTTTACCATACTGTACTGTAAAGTTGACTTCACATTACTAATTTGAGTCTAGAAAGACAAATTCTCCAAATCCCAATTCAATATGTCTGCCTTTATTTACAATGTTATTTTAGTGGTTTCTGTTAATTTTTATTTTTTTAAATAATAAGAGAAGAGTTATTATTACGGTACTCGAATAGATATTCTTGACTCGGATCCTTCGTCGCCTCGTACATCTACATCTATCTCGTACCGTACTAAAACAATTTCCACTAATATTCTACTCACTAGGGCCACCTTGTATAGTATATTATGATACATTAACAGAAAGTTGATAGTCTCTATCAACATTCTCTGATATAGCTTTCTCGATAAATGGGCTATCGAGAACTAATATCATTTTCTCCATTTGAATCAATAGTTTCTCAGATGAGCGCCTTCAAAAAGAAAACAAACTCTTCAGCTTTGTATAATAAGTATAGATATGTTCCATTATGAACAAAACTTTCTGAAAGAATCTTTAAAAATGTCTAAAAATGAATTATCAAACGACTGGTCTATTTATCTTGTCTAGTTTTCCATTTATTTTCCTTTGTTGAGCGATTTTGGTGATAACAGTACACTTCGGTTTCCGGTTACTGATTTTGTCGGCCTTTAAATGTGGTCTTTTGAAAAATTTATTTAGTTCGGGACATAATGGATCGTACGAAGATTGCATTGACGATCACAAATTATTGCCAAGTTTCAGGAAGCGAGCTTATGTTCAGTGGAGTTGTTTGCGTCGTTCATATAAACCTTCGATTTTCAGTAACATTTCAGTAAATAATAGGTCAATATGTAAAGATGGCGTTATCATGTATTCTATACAAAATTAGATTCTTTCGTTGGAACATATGAATTGTTACTTCAAGATATCATAGTAGACTTTAATTTAGTATTGCAAATATTATACTAGAATGGTTCGAGAAGTACCTGGTCTTACATAGAGATGGTAGTTACTGCTTCAAAAATACCACTGTATTAGAAAGTGCACGGAAGTCCATACAGTATATGTTTCAAGTTAAAAGACGCCAAGTTGTTTAGTATTTGTTTTGCGATAGTGAACGTTTTCAGTGAATTTGTAAGCACGGAAAAAATTGGTCATCTTTATGTGATAAATTTATTTGAAAGGCGTTAGCCAACCAAAATAGAAGCTGAACTAGACTTTACTCTGGGTGAAACTGCTCCTTCGTTATCAAGAGCTAGCAGAGCTTAAACGAGGTCGTACGAAGACCAGCATAGCAGTGGTTGACCAAATGAGGTGACTACTCCAAAGATGTTGAAGAAAATCTACAAAGCGGTACTGAATGAAACGTGAGTCCACCACTTTACAACCGAAACAAAAGAAAATGGAGAACCGGCAAAAAAAGGCGAAGACCGTTCCATTTGGTCATGTCGTCGGTTTTGTGGAATACGCGTGGGATAATTTTCATTCAATATCTTCAAAAAGGAGAAACTATCAACGGCGAGTATTATGCAAACTTCTTCCAGCATTTGAGCGAAGAATCAAGCAAAAACGGCCGTATTTGGCTAAGAAGAAAGTGTTGTTTCATCAAGACAATGGACCAGCTCACACATCCGTTATTGCAATGGCCAAATTTAATGAATTAATGCTAATTCGAAAATGTGAAAATAAGTTATTATAAATATGAAGAAGTACAAAGCTTCTAACATACAAAGCTGAAAAGCAATAGTGAAAGAATATGAGAAATAGAAGAGAGAAGCAAAATACTAAAAGAGAAGTCCAAAATAAATATTCACAAAAGAACGATAATATGAATATTAATTAACTGCCCAGGAATAATAACAATTACAAAAAGAGAAGAAGAGGAACAGGGAAGAAAAGTAATGAGAACAAAATTAGTTCCCATCACGATTAATGAAAATGAAAACAAAAAATGGATTATGAAATAAAAGAGGAACTTGAAAATGAATATATAGTTGAAAAAGTAAAATGACTAGGGTATTTGTAGAGAACACTCAAAGGGAACAAATGCTTCAGAAGGATTCAGGCCTAACGTAAGAAAGCTCAGGCAACATTCACTTTACGTGAAGACAGATGCCCAACAGTGACAACAAACAACAATGCTTTTAAACAAGAAAATGCTAAAGTACTTTGATTTTTGCAGCCTTAATTGAACTCGTCAAATTCATAAACATCGAATGAAAACCAATATTAAAGGTATAAGTGAAATTCTCTAATTGTACGACTAGAGAGAAAGAGCATCGGTTTACCACTCTCTATCTGCCTCTACTCGCCAATAAAATCAAAATTTGTTATTCTACTCTTTTGCCATTATCGTCGATGTCGCAGGTTTTCTGCGGTTTCCCTGCAGCTTGGTGAATCAGTTCTCCAACCAAATGACCTTCCTAAAAAAGTTTTCCAAGAAATAAAAAAAAATCCAAACCTTTAGGAACCGTTTTTGCTTACAAACTCTTTTTTCGAGTTTTTCTGGCTAAACATCCTAAATTTTCACTTTTCTTCTTCCAAAAAAATGGCAAATACAACCCCTCGCAACCCCCACAACCCCGGCCCTGTGCAGGAAAAAAATTCCTATATCAAGGCTCACTCCAACAAACCCCCCTCCTATTAAAAATTCTCATTATCCTACCAAACACTACACGACGAATATCTCTCTCTCTTTCGCTATTCCTACCATCTGAAACTTCGACGTCATTTCGATATAATCAGAATAGAGTAGAAAGAAATAGAGAGTGGTATACTGATGTTCTTTCTCTCTCTGCTAACCGTTCGGGTCTATTGGAACAAGCTCCCACATCACGTTCTCTCCATCGCTAGTATTTTCTCTATGGTCAAAACTCGTCGGTTGACCAGTCGTATCTGCCGTGTTTGATGCTTGAGCCTAATTAAAACCAAGTTTATTTTGCTTATATTCGGCTCATATTATTTTCTACTGTCATCGCTTCTAGTTGGAATTTCTTCGAAATTTTTATCGGTTAGATATTTCTTTGACAAAATTCAATTTATAAATACACCGCAAAATGCAATTAAAAAAGTTAAAGTGCTTAGAATCTGATCAGCTGTATAGTAGCGTTCCCACTTCAGAAAATTTCTCGCTCCGTTTGGCGAGTATAAATTGCTGGAAAAGTTAGATCCTATTTAATTTTCAAAGGCGGATTATCTCGCTTCGAAAAGTATACATATGATCGAGAATACTCGTATTGAGTAGTGGAAGGGAGAAAAAATATTGGTGAGGATATACCTTTGACAAATTTGACGTTAGATATGTTTTTTTCAAAAATCAGCAATATACGATTCAAAAATTCAGCAATCTAACAAATGTCCATTTAAAAATATGCGCCGTGGTGTAAACAAATGTTTTTGTCGTAAGCTTTTGTGTGGTTTGTGAATTCCCTTGCTCGATTTTAGGCTACCATTATACTAGGGATGCTGGCATCTGGGAGCCATTAGACTAAGGATGCCAGCATCGGATGCTAAAACAGCCACCCGGAGTCTCGATTTTGTGCATCCCGGCTGGGATACTGAAATGCGAGCAGCCGGTAGCTTTTTGAATCCCGGAATGCAGCGCATTATACTAGGCTGCTAGCATCCGAGCAGGCGCTCTATTTAACGTATGCACGCGCACGCAGTTTGATCAGAGTTATGACTAGTTTCTGTTCGAGTGAAATTGGTCTGAGGAATCTTGTATCTTGTTTAGAGATGTCGCTTTGGATGTAGCCTAGAAGCTATTTGAAAGAAGGAGGTGACATTCTAAAATAATTGAAAAATCTTGTTTTACTATTGCACAGTTCATCAAACAATGTAAAATACCGGTTTTCAACACGACGGACAGCTAAAAAGGGGTCCACACTAAACTTCTTTTTGCACGACGCCTTCTTTTCTTAATTAGTAATATCAGCAGCAACATCTCTTCATTTATTGGGGCCATATTGACGACTGGCAAAAAATTAAAATAAAATAGCAGTCCGGAATGCTAGTATCCCAACACAAATTCGACTCAAAGTGGGATGCTAGCATCCTAGTATAATGGTAGCTTTAGATCTTATTTTTTCCAATTTTTTTCTTTAAGAGTTGTTACTAAAAGAATGACCATTTTTTTCCGGAAACGTGGATTTGTCTTTTTTTTCTACTATGCAATGCTTTGCTAAGTGTATTGGAAAGTTGAGGAAAAAAGAGCAGGATTCTGACAAAACTCCATCTACTGACAAAGAGTTTAGCTCCCCTTAAAACTCTAAGTTTTTCAGCTGTTATCACTTTGGGAATTTAAAAAGTATTAACTCATGCTTGACAACCTTGAATGTAACAGTAACAGATGTAATATCTAAAAAACTCCCGTAATTTGAGCGCAAAAACTACGAAAATGCAGAAAATACTCAGTTTCAGTTTTATTAGTTTCCCTGAAACAGATCTATGGAGTCCTCTTAAAACCTTGAAACAAAAACACAATACAAAATAACTCTCACTACCGGAAAAACCAGGAAAACCTAATACGGGTACATGCGAGAAAATCGAATGTTCACCCCGCGGCCAGCTGTTTTCTTGGATAACCTAATTGCCTAATATTGGAATTAAAATAAAATCAAAATAGAAATCTGTTCTAACATGAAAAACATTCATTTTCTTTATTTTTCATTCCAAAAATTTTTTGATTTTTATAATTAAATTTATGTTTTTTTGATATTTCGCGTTTCGTTATTGCAGTAATTTTTTTATCGGGTTTATGATCCTTTAGTCTATTTTCTAAATCATATGCTAAAGAGAAATGTTTGTTTCTATTTCGATTTCATTTCAATTTTGATATTCATGTTGTAGGGTGATCTATTGATCAATATAAATACGAAACGTCAAATTTTTACCTGTCTTTTAAATCAGAATAGATCTAAAATCAAGACGATCTGGAAACATAAACATTAATATAATTTCAAATTAAATTTCTCATCTCGAATATTTCTAATAAAAGAGAATTATTAACACTCTGTATTCAACTTGGGACTCTGTTGGTTCTGATAATGCCATATACTCTACTAAATTAAAATAAAACAACCGAATTGATTCATTGATAAATTTTGTGAGTGTATACGAATATACATTATTGACGGAGCTCAGCGTTTTCCAGAAAAGACGTACGAAGTGTCACTTGAAAAAGGAAATAAGTACTAGAGTAGGTATTTCCAGTGACTATTTACCCGAATCCAAATATTCAACGTGCGGAATTCGCAAATAACTTTTCGTCTGGAGTTGAGTATGGGATAGACCAGTCGATTTCAATATTATTTGGGTAGAACTGAGACGTATAAATATTGAAATATTGGAAAGTAGCGGATTATTAGATCGTTGACAGAAGGGCTTAAAGTTTTTGAAAATAACATACCTTTCGGTTTTGTTTATAATGCAGAAAACCTCGAATTTAAGGACAATAACAACTATATATATATATAGAGCTAATGCCAACAACTTCATCATCTGTCTCCGTGTCAGACATGTTTAAAAATTATGGAACAGACAAAGATGATGTCGTCCTTATATTGCACCTGATCTAACGGTTTTGTTCAGCCCCTCCCACGCGGCTTTTTATTTGTGGTATATTATGGTCTCACTGATTTAGACCAATAACGATGCCACACCGCGTTTCGCCCGGGATGTTCACGTGCTAATCACGCACTGATCATATTTTTGGCTTACTATTTTTCTTCGATAGATAGACTTCAATATTTTATCGATTGATGATGAAATATTCACGAGGTATTCACACATAGCAGAATTAATACTTTGATTTATCAGGTGAACTGAAAAGGCTCGAATCCCAATAGATACATGGCGCTATTAGTAGTTGAAACATATGGTTTTCAGTAAAATATGACCTTCAATAGAGACTACATAAATTTATCAGCTGTAGTACTATTAGTTTGTCAGTTATAGCATTTTAAGTTCAGCAACTTCTCTTAGTACGTAAAAGTTAATAAAAAGGAAATTATGTTGTATGTATGTTGATAAAGGTTTGCTTTTTAGCAAACAAATACTATTGAAGCCAAATCACGAGTTCATAAACAATATTCGGATTTTTAAAAATGGTTTGTTGAATTTTAACAAGGCGCAATGACCAGCGAGGATGATGCAGGCAATGGATACTCCAAAGAGGCTGTTACCGACGAAAACATATAAAAAGCCCACAAAATAATCTCAATAATCTAAAGGTTTCAAAAGACCGTGTTGAATATTTGGGTATGCGAAAGGTTTATTCAAAGTAAGTGCCACGCGAGGTTAGTATCGACCAGAGGGGACTGCATGTGATGAACTGTGGCATCAGTATTTTAGGACATATTCATCGACTATTTATTTGGAGGACGAAATCACTAAAAACCGCCCCCTTTTGAAGAAGATGGAAGTGCTGTTTCATTAAGACAAGGTAACTTGTCAAAAATCAATGGCAAAGCACGAATTAGACTTCGAATTGTCTCCTATCCATCGTATTCTTCAGATCTAGCGCTCAGAGAGTTTTTCTGTCGTCAGACATGAAACTTGTTGAACAGAAATTTTACGCCAATGATGAAGTTATCGCCTAAGCTTGCCTACAAACTATTTAGCTTACCAGTTAAGTTTAGTTACTTCGAAATCAGCACAAATTTTCCATAAATTTCCCATAAGAATGTAATACTTTCAACTGATGCATCTATACTTTTCAATATTGGATTTCACCGAAAATTTTGTTAATACTGTTTCATGATCCGAGAGACAAGAGTTAAAGACGATGGATTTTGGATCATAAGATGACGTGACATAGCTTTTTTCATTTGCAATTTATAAAATTTTATAATGAGCAAATGGTTTCAAGCAATGTAAGCTGTCTCGTAGGAGAATTATCCTTTCACTTGAAAAAAATCGTCTGATAATCACACAACACATCACTAAAATCTGGCAGATCACACGGAAGATACCTTCTAAGCCTTTGCTATGTAGGAGGTTCCATTAGAGGTTGAACCAATGTGTTGGGATGGGCTTCCTTGAGATAAAAATATTTTTGGGAGAATTGAGATATTTCTTCTTTAACTGACTTAATTTGGAGGACACAAGCGATAACGCTTTTGGGTACATAACAAGGCGCATTCACAATAATTCTGTGGGTTGAAATCTTCATAAAATTGAAATACTTAAGTTGGAAGCAGTAACCCATAGTTGAATATCATAACTCCAGTTGGGTTTTAATGTGACTTTATATGTTGGCTGTTTTTTGTCGATGGTTAGTTGAGATTTTCGACCTATTACCCAGTACAGTTGGTTGAGTTTAAGACCCAATTGCTTCCTCTTGGTTAGTATGTGTGTGCTCCCAGTTAGTCGTTGGTCCAGATGAGTTCCAAGGTATTTTGCACTCTCTTTTTGTTGCAGAAGATGCCCGTTTAATATTACAGTTGGACAGGCTTCTCTCCTTTGGGTGTAGGTAACATGCACATTTTCATTTACTTTCATTCACATGTCCAAATTTGTCTGCAATATATAAGAGGCCATAGCTGGGTCCTGATGAGATGCTAGCACATCAGTGTCATCTGCATATTGTATGAAGGTCTTATGACAATTACAAGAAGAGATAACGTGAGTACCTGAAGCATAAATATCGGTCGCATGTACGAAAAACGAGTATTTTGATTAAAGAAATCCCTAGAGGATAATTCCTTTGTGGTTGGCTGATTATCTTGAAATTTTACACATTTCTATGAAATTATCTTAGTATCATTGATTCTTAATAATTGTGCAATGATCTGACGATCTAAAATGCATTGTATTGTAATTTTTATGCAATCAAACTGCATTATATATGTTAATTGAAATGAATATACCTCTTTTATCACTATAACTTCCCAAACTGATCTCTACCGACAAAATATAGGGTCAACAGTCACATTCACAGACATCCATTTCCGTTTATTTCTTGACAATTTGAATTCTAGAAATGAATTAAATTTACCCAGTAAATCTTGAACGAGACTTTTTCTTTTAACAGACAGAAATTCAATCCCGAAAATCAACTCGCTGTTGCCCTTTTGATGCCAGTAAATTTTATAGTCGTTTCGTTACTTCAATCTTTATCGGTCACCGTTTTACTCTAGCCTTTCCCCAACAGACGCTCAAATATTCATTCACTTGTTGGATTTTCCGATGTGTTCAAACTTCTACTAGTTGTGCGTTCGACAGATGTCGAGAAAAATACGTACGGGAACTTTTCACAATCAGTTTTCACAATATTTCATTCGATATTCTGTGATATTTAAATTATCATTAGTTTCTATAATAAGTACCCACATTTGCCACATTATAATCAGCATCCCCATATATTAAGTGTAACAATGGAAATCCAACATTAATCTTATCTAGAACTTAACGGTAATTTCGAGGGTTACTACTTAAGTTTTGAGATAAACAAATAAAAACAAATATTTGTAAATGGATATGACTTTATTGCTTCTCAAAATAATCTGCATTAAGATGAATATACTTTTGTATTTTGATTGAGGTAACTCCGAAACATGTGATTTGAGCGTATCAACTGCTTCTTCTGATGTAGGAAAACATTGACCTCGCAATTTATTTTTGATAAGAAGAAATCATTGGGTGCCAAACAAGGATTGTACCTACAACGGATGAACCATCAATTAGATATTTTTTCTGGCAAACCAGCTGATTCTGGACGACCTGCATGAAATTAATCCTGCAGCGAAGAGCGACCACGATTGAATCCGGAAAAGCAGCTTCTTTACCAAAAATCGAAGTGAGTCGATTGGTTAGGTTAGTCATAGTAAATCATTGTACGCAAATATTCGTGATTTGATTCCTTTTTGTGACCAAAATGAATGTTTCAGGTATCTGTAGACAATTCGTATAACAACACGTTAACTATTACAAATGCCAAACGTCAATGTCAGAAATGACATACACACATCAGTGTTGCCATAACTCTCAACTAGCAGACTTCGTATAGGCTTTATGTTATATAAGGTATATTCACAAAGTAAGTCCAGTCTCTATTTGAATCAACGGTAGCGTTGCAATCACAGTTACGAGCATGTGCTTTCTCCAATTCAAGTAGAAGAAGTATACGCCATTTTCAGATCACTGTTGCCGACGTTTTCTTTGTAATGCTTAATAACAAGAAGCGGATTACGAAAAAGAGTTACAGAATCCGTTAAATTTTTGTAAACATTCAAATAATTGATGTTTTCAGGTGAAATAGAGATTATCCTCGAAGAAGAAGCCAATAGACGCCAATAGACCACGTTTTTTTGCAACATTACAAAAATTGGCGAGTGTCTTTTTGAAATGAATATCCTCGGCGGCTTTTATAGTCCTATGATACATTTTTCTATTTAGTTCTACGTAATTTTAAGATGATACTGTCTGATAATTCTCTTAGGTAAGACAAAGATCGAGTGATTTTATAGATATACGTAAGCCTCTAGTGGACAAGGGTTTATTATGCTTATTTTTAATACGCCTGAGATGAAAACAATTGCCAGACTAGTTGATGTTTTTATGAATCTATGAAATTCAAAAAAATAAAGCATAGGAGCATTATTGATATTGGATTTTATCGAAAATATAATACAGTGTATGGATTTTGGTTCCAGTTATTCTAATTAATGAGGTAAGATACATGACTATACCAGAAGAAAAAAATTGACTGAAGACGTTCTTGAGCAGCATACATACTGAAAAAGTTAATATGAGATCGCCACATGAAATTAATTCGCTTTTTACTGCCAAGGACTTAGATTAAAACACAAGTTATTGACAAGATCTACACATGCTAGAGTCAGGCTTGGAATCGTTCTACTGTTTTCCTCTATCCATTTTAGTTTATGACTGTTTCATACCAGTTCTCTATTCCTATTCTTCGTAAACCTTTTCTACATACTTCTATCTATTTTTTCTATGGAAGTCCTCCTTTCCTTTTCACTCCTTCTTCTTTTCTTTTCGCCCCTTCTCCTTCTCTTAAGAAGAATCATTTCACCCAATTATATCTGTCCATTCTGTCTACATCCTCTATCCAACGGAGTCTTTTTCCGCAAATATCAGCTTGACCATACAGTACATATCTGCGTTCATTCTTTGCCTGTTACTCGTTTTGCTCTTACCCTCTTACTCCGAAAATCCTTCCGGGTAGTTTATTGTCACTCAACTATATACTTGCCTGAAATCCACAAAGAGGAGCTTCAGGTTTAATCATTCGTCATAGCTATTGTTCTGGATTGCCTTCAGTATGGGTTTTTGATCACTCGTTGCAAATATGTAAGTTTTACGGACCAAATAATAAGAGTGATTAATTACGTGATTTAGTTCACCCAATTGAAGAGAATCTCAAGCAAAGTCGTAATTTTATAATTAGGACTCTTGTTACGGAATTTTTGCCAATCTTTATAATAATTCATGAAATTTTCACTGAAATCTCGAAACATTTGTTCAAAAAACAACGGATGTATACTGCATATCAGTTTCTGATACGCTTCAATGGAAAAGGTGATGATTTTCTATCTTGGATAGTCACGGAAGATGAAATTCGGTATCTTACATTACACCAGAAACTGACAAGTTTAAGCAAAATCTGACACTTTGAAAACTTATTTGCACCATTTTTTTGTACAGAAAACGCATTTTGCTGATTCTGAGTTCTTACCACGAAACCAAGCGATCAATACACCTTTATACTGCGAGATCATTAAGAAAATGCGCCGCGGAATATTGTCCAAAGGTGTTTTTTCTACGATAGTTATTTCCCTGGAATTTATTCAATCATCCTACGTACAGCCCGGACTTCCCTTCTAGCCACTTTCACCTCTTCGTATTATGTAGAAAAATAATTTAATCTGTACACGTTTTGTTTATATAACTACACGAAGCTTACTTTGTAAAATTACCTCGTTTTATGTATAGATGAATCAACTTTATTTATTTAGAAGCTGTACAGTCACGACAGCGCGAGCTTTCACACATCAGTACAAACAAAAATGTTTTAGAACAGTCAAAACATGGAATTGATGGGTCATCCTCCATACAGTCTTTATTTGATATCCAATGACTTGCGAGGTCATAATTTTTCTACAACTGATTCGTCCATATCACATATTTTGGAGGTACCTCAATAAGAATGGAATAAATTATTCGACAATTGATCCAGTTATAAATTTTTTATCTTAAGTAGTAACCATGGTATAAAATATGTACGAAACCAAACTTTATATTGAAATAATTAAACAATTTTTCCATTAAAATGTCCAACTCCATATATTTTTCCCCAACTTTTCTACAATTTGATCAAGTTCTAGACCAGCCCCGTCTCCTGTTGTTTACTTCGTATTTCATATTGTTGTATTATTAAAGTTTAACAAGATTAACAAAAGCATGATTCCCAAAGGACACGTATAAATACTGAACGAAGCAAAAACTGGAAGGAATAAATGCGAACCGTATTCAAGTTATAAATTTTTAATTTTCTAAGTAGGACAATAGGGAACGCAAAAGAGAATCGGTGCAGAAGTGGAGGTTAATCCATATATTAGCAGGAAGTTCTACTATTTAAGAACTTGTTAATCCCTAAATAACTACACTAGGAAATCAGGTGAATTAAAACATTGTTGTTCCATTCTTTTTTCTTATTTTTTGAAGAAATTGTTTACAAGTCTTCAATTAAACGCTAATCTTCGATCTCTTGAAATGAATACTCATCCTCATCATAAACTAATTGTTAAAGCAAAATTTTCATACTTATCATATTCTTTTTTTGACTCTATATCATTGTTGGTTTGTGAGTACATCGAGACTCAATGTCGATTTAAAATTTGAGGTTCTCATATACCTCAAATCCTTTTTGTACTTGAAACAATTACTTAAAATGGATATATTTTTGGTTTTTTATATTATTTTTTGATTAGAAAAGCTTATGCAAACAAGAATCAATATTTTTTGAACAAATACACACTTTTGAAACTATTTGCGATCAATTTAATTTAGATGCCTTATTATTTTCCATTTATTTTAATTATGACAAAAACATCTTCCATAAAAAACAATAATAACTTACAATGAAGCTTTCTCATATCGCTGATTATCAAAAATTCAGTAATTTTTGCTGCCAATTTAAATATTCTTGGTTTCTATCAAATCTTAATTTAGTTTCTCCAAAATAAGAATATTAGCTCCGCTCATAAACAACTAATATTGAAGGTACTAACCCATTCTAGGTACTTTAGCTAAATTCCTTGGCAGTCGTCAATAACGAAGCAAACTGATAATTTCTTTATACAGTAACTCTGTTTCTACTATGACTGTTCGCAAATGTTTGTTTAATCTTTTAAAGGGGATAATTTGTACCCTTATCTCACCTAATGTCGAATTATTATTACTTTCTTCATAAATTGTCTGGATTTTAGGTCTCTATTGGAAAAAATTTGTTGCAAAATCATCTTTTTTATCTATACCAATAGATCGTAATATTGATATTAGTTTCTGGTGTTTGCCGTTGTTGTTTGCTTTGCTGTAGTCAATGAAGTAGATCATCATCCTCAAAATTGATATCATGACATCTTAGAAACAATTCTTGGATGGCAACGTCTCTCTGTACCCTTTAAAGCACAGAATCCGAATTGGGTACGATTAGTTCTGTTTGATTCGAGGGTTGCTACTTAATTTTTGAAACAGATGAAGAAAAACAAGAGTTTATGCTTTTCTGTGAGTACAAGATCATCTTTTGTTCGATTTGGCTCGTCTTGAAAGACCCATCCAGATTGTTAATTAGTTTCGGGTTCATACGTATAGATCTTTGATTCCTCGCATGATTTTTTTTTGATTGTCAAATTATGCGGTATCCAAACGAACAAATATTTTTGAGAGTCAAATGTTCATGCAATATTGGATGTATGCTAGTGGAACTGGTGCCCAAGTATGACTTAATATTTAGGTATGTGACATGACGATCTTGCAATATCAGTTAATGCACAGCATCGATGTTTTCTGGCACTATAGCCGATTTTGGACGACGTTCAATCAATTCATCCTTTAGCGAAGTGCATTCACGATTGAATTCGAGAAACCAGTAATTACAGATGGTGCTTTATCACCAAAAGTCGAAGTGAGTTGATCGACGTACTGCTGTTGGTTTAATCTACAACAAAAGTCATAGAAAATCATCGCTCCAAAATGTTCGCGACTTAATTCCATTTTTAGACCGAGATGAATGATTCAAGTATCTATAAACAATCAAATATCACCTCGCTCTGGGTACATTTACTATTAAAAATGTCAAATTTTATTATGGCAGTATCAGAATTAATATATGTTTATATCAATGCTGGTATGTGTCAAAACCTAATTAACAACCCTCGTATATATCCTGTTATGTATTACTTCAAGAAATGTTTCCAATAAATTATTCATGAGGCTAATCTGTAGTCATAACATTTTATTGTAGATTATTCAATTTCACACCGGCCTCATCCATTATTTTTAGAAATTCCAGGTGAACGTTATCCTGTCAGCTTTTCATCTTAAGCTTTTTTTGAGACACAACTTACTTAGCTTTATTCTATATACAGTCGTGTTCATGCTGCGTGCTTCTTCGAAGACTCCTTAATATCCTTGGTACATAATTATTTGCGTAGTTCTGTGTCTAGTACTACGTTTCCTTCATTATCTATTAGGTCTGCTCCTGCTTGTACAATCCAGTCGGCTGTTTGATTTTCTTCCGAATTTTGCTGTTGTCACAATTATTTCTTCGCATCGTTTCTTGATCCATCGATTTGTTGCTTGTTTGTTTTCGTATTTCATATCTTTATTTATTTATTCATGCACTAGTTTATTTTCATCTTTCGTTTTTCTTATTTCCTCGCTCATATTCAATATTTCCTCTCTCATCCATTGTTTCCTTTTGACCGTTCTGCTGCAGGGGTGTTAATCCAATAGTTTTTTTATTTATTTCCTGTAGTTTTTTATCCCCCACATTTCGTTTATTCACTGGACTTTTTTATATATTATTGACATTGTCGTTTCGTTTTTTTTGTCTTAAAATTGTCTTAGAGGGAGGTTGTTTGGTATGCTTCAGCTTTTATTTCGAAGTTCTTGTTAGCATTTATTAGATTGGAGTCTGGATATCTTCTCCTGGATATGTTTTTATAGATGATACTTTATTTCTGAATATTTTGTTAAAGAATACTAAATCCATTTGATGTCTTACAATCTGTACGGAGATTTCCAGGTGTATGTCACCTAGGAGGTAGCTTATACAAAGTATAGGTGGTCTGGCTATTAAATAATGAGACTGCGCGCCTAGAGGGCGCCCTAGACGGGTGAGGGGGGGGTAAACAAGTAGTGCGTTGGGTATCTAGATATCTTGTCTATGCACCTCCCAAATCACTATCATAGTATTTGCGCAGTAGCGGTTTGAAACGAACATGTTTTTTACTTGTGCCCAAAACCATATATGTCGAAAAACAGGAGCAACGTATCAACTCAAATTTCTCGTTAAATTGAAAAAAACTCCGACTAAGTGCTATAAATTGCTAGCTGCAAAAGGCCTATGGGGACAATTCTCTATCTCGTGCGGGTGTTTTTGAGTGGTGTAAGCGCTTTAGTAAGGTCCGAGAGAGCACTGAAAATGATCTGTTACAACTCCGGAAACAGTGACCAAAATCAACCAAATTGTGCGTGCAGATCGTCGAATGAACATCCGGATGATTGTCGAGGCTGTAGACGCCGATAAAGAAATGGTTAGAAAGATTTTACACAAGGAATTACACACGATAAAAGTCTGTGCCAAAAAATCTGACTCCTGACCAAAAGCTTCTGCGTCAACGGGTCTGCTCAGATTTCATTAAAAGGTTAGGAAGATTAGAAAAATATCTGCTTTGAAAGGGACCCGATTGGAGTCGATGGAAGCGGTAAAACAAAAAACGGCAGGGCTTCTAAAGGCGGTCACCAAAGAAGACTTCCAGCATTGCTTCGATCAATGGAAAAAACGTATGGAAAGGTGTGTGGCGAGGGGAAGGGAGGGGAGTATATTGAAGGGGAGCATTCGAATGTAGAATAATTATTATAATAAAACCCCTTTTTCGTAACCAGTCATTATCATTTGTTTCTAAAAGTGTATATAATCGATTTCCTCTTTGAAATCGTCATTATATTCAATAAGGGAAAAATACAAATAACTTTTTTGAAATGTATGAAAATATTTATTGAACTTATTGTAATCAACTATCAAATTCGTTGTATTTATGTTTTTGGTTGATCAGGTAGGATACAAATTATTTTTATGCCTACGCGGAAATATTTAAAAGTTTTGTATTGATATAACGAAGCCGGAGAAGGCAGACGGGACTTTTTACTTAAGCCTGAATAACCGTAACCGTAGAAGGAATCATCAAAACTTTCTGTTAAAGTTTCATATTCAAAGTTTGTTTTTTTTTGGTTATTCTTCAATCTATATGCATGAATTTGTAAAAAAAAATCTATGAATATAAAACGGATCATGGTATTTTAAGTAAACACAACGTTAATTAAATATTTTATCGATAATAATCAACTACAAATAACTTTTTTAGACGACGCCATCTGAAAGTTGTTCGTTCTGTATTAATTTACATACCGAAAGTTGCGTTTTGAGTGTTCCATGTAGTGAAAGTGACAGCAAAACACTTTCGGGACGCTCTGGAGTAGACAACTTTAACGTCCTTAAATGACACTTCAATGTTGACAATTGACAGTTTCACTTTGATGATTTTGCATAACCTTAAATTTTCTTTTTCATTTTCTTAATTTATGCAATGTACGTCAAATGGACAATTGAATATTTTAGTTTCGATAAATTGTGTTCTAGGACTCAAAAATTTCAATTTAAGTGACTCCAATTCATATGGGAGGAATCGATTCCAAAAAGTACTGGAATTATTTTTTCCTCCACTACAAATGCTTGTATGGTTAGAGGATGGAGTTATTTTGTACATTTTTTAGAATTCTGGATCACATCTAGCCTGTACAGGGAGAGATCAGCATAGTTTGGACAATTAATTGTGAAAAGGGAATCTAGGTATGTAGGACTAGGAAACCTTCCCATACCGACTAAAAACCTCCCCTATTTCTGGCTCCTGTTTCTCCTGCGGAAACGCCCTAAGGCACTACCTCACAGGGATTGATCTAGCTATCAAGCTCTTCCTTCCACTATAACGATTTCACTACTTTTTCCTCTTCAGTCAGGAGTTCTTCCAGCACTTCATCTGCGAACGCGCTCATTATTGTCCATGCAGTTTGTGATGACAGCTTTGCTTTCAAAATATTTTCAGGCGTGACACTTCTTAAAAGTGCTGTTTCCCAGGTACAACAAAGCATGTCGAAGCGTGTGCAGAAGCATGTTTAGTTTGCTCGGGCGTAGTTTATTTGTTTATGGGGCCATTTTGATACAATATCAATTGAAAAATTTTAGCAAAAAAAAGTTTTGGGCATTAATGAGTTAATTTGAAATAACTATAATTTTTGAACTATTGAATTTAGAATTATGTTGAGAAAATAAGTGTATATCAAATAAATTTTCAATCGCTATTTGGACTAATTATTCAGTATTTCGTTATTGAAGAAATATACATTTTTATGAGATTTGTGACAAAATATCAATGATTACTTTTGAAATAACGTAAATATCGTAAATTACAGATCCGAAGTTGATTTAAAATATCCTTTGTTATAAAGAACAGAACGAAAAACAAAACCGACTGGCGCTAAATCTAATGAAATTCCAAATTCGGTCAACATTGCAACAATAACAAATGCCCAGTTGTATTGCAGATTGTGTTGGCAAAGCACGGATGACAATTAATGAGTTATGGTTTATTTGATACCCTCTCTCGATGATCATTTACACAAGTAATTATGATTGGTCGTTTAGGATGAGTTCAAATTATGTCCACTTTGATGTAATCACACTTTTTCATTTATTTACAAAATGTCATCTACATGATAAGTTGGGAAGCAGTGGAATAAAAATAGTTATCACCTGCGTTAAATGAAAGTAAATCTATGAAGCTGTTGATATTATGAAACAAAGAAAGTATTAAAAGCTCTAGAATTTATACAGTGATTCAGTCATATATGTATCTGTTCTGAGATACAGAATTTTTAAAGTCCAAATATGAAAATTTGATTTGGTTGTGTTTACGCTGTTCAGGTTTTTAAAGATTCGGTGATTTACTAATCTATTTTTAAAATATTGTCATGTTTGTCCTATGTAAACAGCATCAGAGTTATTACAAGGAACTTTGTAATATTGCATAATGAGGTATTGATGACTTTTTAATCTGTTTTTAAAAGATTGTGATGCTTGTCTTTTGTGAAGAGTCTCAGAATTTTCACAATGTCAAACCTCATAATGTTTCACTGTTTTTTCTGATTATAGTCTACATGAGTAAACAAAGTTTTGTATCGTTTTGATATGAAATTTAAAAAAATAATCTAATCAAGCTGAAGCGCAATAAGTCCATCATTCACTAATTCTGAAAAATGTCTTTTTGCCGTTGCCATCTACTCGTATAACAACAAATACTCTTTTTGCTCCATTTTTCTGAATCGACCTGTTATAGACACCTGGTTAGGAAATGGGTTCCTTGGGCAATAAGAAAATGATCGATGAGGTCTTTCGATGTTATTACCAAAAAGAGCTGAAGGCTGAAAACATTGTAAATCGTATTGGTTCATACTAGAACAGCGAATTTGGTTGCTTTCCGGTTTGATTTCAAAGGAGAATTCATAATAAAAGAAGTAAAATACAGAATATAAATAATACTTATCATGACAATAAAAAAATGGGAAAATATTGGACAATAAAAAATTGAATTTGAGAACAAATTTGTTAGTAATTGATTAGAGCTCCATTCTTTTCAATCATTTTTTACCAGCAAATATTTCCATTTTGAATTAAGGTCTTCCCATGCTATTTCAATTGACAAATTGACGAAAATTCCTTTTGTAAATTTTTCTCGCCACCAACCCCATAAATTTTCGATGGGATTTATATCAGGACTCTTTACCGGGCCCGGTAAAGTCTCAATATTGATTTGTCTGAATTGTTGAATTATGCTAGAGATAAACTTCAGAGCCGAACCTTGCCCCAATTCTCCAACAAACGTCAGGCTTATTGTTAGTTATCCAAGCTCAAACATTCACTAGAAATTTGCTATATTTATTACTTCCTTTAACATATCGCTCTCCGAATCTGGAATTTGGTGGTCTATAAACACGAATACGTCCATAACTGCTCGACTTGTATGATTTTTCATCTGTGAAGACAAATCGTTCCCAAAAGTCCAGATCACGATACACATAATTTAGTGCAAGGACAACTCTGGATCGCTTACACTCATTTGAAAAGTAATTGCACAGTTTTTCAAATCTGAAGCTTGAATTCGTCTACATGCCGTACAACGAGATCCTGGAAAGTTTGTTACATATGCATCACTAGCAGTCTTCCAATTTGGCAATAATTACAAAATATGAGTGTATCATTTTTCAGTAAACAGTGAAATTTCTCATATGACCGAAGATGTTACCACACGTAATCCTGATACGGCTCCGGTGGCTTTCCTTTTTAATAACAAAAGTTAGACCCCAATTTTCAGAGAATGGAAGACGTAGAAGATGATTAAAATAGAAATATCTATACCACCCCTTATGGGGCTGCATCATATGAATGCTTTCATCATTTAATCATTCTATAATATCGAACTATCAATGAAGAGGTGTGTAGGAGGTTTTATAGAAGAAAAACGCAGGTTTCGTTAACCAAAAGCGGGTTTTCTTATAAGAAGACAATCCTGAACTACTTACTGTGAAAGTTACGTGGAATAAGAAAGAAACTTTTACCACATCCAGTATTTAGTCCAGACTTTATCATTTATTCAAATTCATGACGAAATTCTTTTATGAGATAAAATTTGAATTCAAGGCAGAGGTTGAAAATACAATATGATAATTCCCTACATGCTCTATACGAGGATATATTCTTAGCCTACTATAGAACCAAACAAAATTTCAATGTCAAAATATTTTTTACTCAACATATTCTCCTCTTAATTGGATACATTTGTTACAGCGAACATGCAACGTCGCTAGACCTTTAAAAAAATTTTTCTTCTTGCTCTGCAAACCAGACCTCTACAGCTTTTATTACCTCCTCGTTGGAAGAAAATTTACGACCCCTTAAACTTTTTTTCAGTTGAGAAAAGAGATCATAGTCGGATGGAGCCAAATCTGGTGTATAAGGGGGGTGTTCTAGTAATTCAAACCATAAACCACGAATTTTTTGCATGGCAACATGAGATTTGTGTGCGGGTGCGTTGTCCTGCAAAAACAAAACACCTTTGGATATATTTCTGCGTCTTTTTTCTTTAATTTTCTTCCGTAGAGTGGTCAGTAATGACGAATAGTAATCTCCAGTTATTGTTCTATCTATTGTTCTATACTCAATGGCAATCCCATAAAACTGAAGCAAGAACTTTTCCAGCAAGTTATTGGACACGAAACTTCTTAGGTATTGGGGAACCAGAGTGTTGCCATTCCATCGATTGTTGCTTTGTTTCTGGATCGTAGCAATGTACCCAAGTCTCATTCATAGCAACAATTCGGTTTAAGAAGTCTACATCGTTTCCAAATCGAACATAGATCGAACACGATGTTTCTACCCTTGCATGCTTTTGGTCAACATTCCAACATTTGGGGATCCATTTTGCAGCAATTTTTCTCACGTCCAAAATTTAGATATCCGTCTTAGCCCAATAAAATCATGTCATGAACTGCATCGATATTTTCGGAGACTGACACAGAACCTTTCTGATCGGTCATCATCTTCAATGGAAAATTTACCTCTTTTGAAGCTTGCAGTCTAATTTTTCACGGTCACATACGAAGGACAATGATCACCAAGGATATTAAGCATATCTTCGTAAATCTGCTTACCTCTTAACCCTTTTAAATACAGGTAGTACTTGATGATGGCTCATACTCAAATTTTTCGATTTTCACTTTTTTCTTTTAAATAATGCGTAACTCTGGTTAAGTCGTCAAACTTTACACTTACACTTCTAATAAGTTATTGTTGGTTGCTATGGTAACGCAATATTTTGTTTATGCATGGAACCTCGTATATTCAAGTCAAAGTTACTTGCAATGCTGTTTTTTTTTTCGCAACACTCAGTTTATACGCAATTATGTAGCTTTCCTGTAAAATCGAGAATCGTTACTCTGAATTTTGTCGAATTATTTACAATAAAAAGTCATTCGTTGTAACATTTTATATAGTAGAATACACAACATCAACCGTTTTTATATAATGCCTATTTTATCAATTCCATGTAATCAATTTCTTGTGTGATTTCTCATGAAAATTTAATTTAAGTTCCAAATAAGTAGAGACACTATCTTGCTCTTCAAATCATTCACGATGATTACTGTAGCACCCCAATTGACTAATATTTTGTTCCCGTCGTCTCCTTATCCTTCCCAATTGTACTTCAGTAACATCCAAAGCCCATTTCACTCTCCCCTAGCTAGTGTACCAGTGGGAGTCCTAGAGTCAATGTCATCGGGTAACCCACTTTCCGGGGATATGCGGGACCGTATGTGGGACACGACGGTCTAAAAATAACCCGGACGGTGCCATCGATCGAAGGGGAAAGGGGAGTTGCAGCTATTTCAGTAACCTCCCCACTCTTCCTCCTTCCCTATTGCGTTCCTACTCTTGGAGTCTCCGTGACATGGCGCAGCGAGTAGGATAGAAATATGCAAAATAGGGAGGAAGGTGTAATCCGCAAATATTCACCTAATGCGTCAAGTGGCTGTTTTCGATATGGACTGTGTTAGAATCTCGAAATAAACATGTTTAATAATATTATTATTTAATTATTTCATTTTTATGTTGCTTGTGATTTATCATTCTTTGATAAATGTGAAAAAAATATGTATAGAATTAAGTAATATTTTAACACAAATTGAATTACATAAATGGAATGAAATATTTTTCATATTTTGACCTTTATTCTACTTCTGCTCATTTATATTTCATAACAAATGATATGCGCGGCTTTTCGCGATAGTTATACTAAAATAAAATGAAAATTCTGTTTTACAACCCTTTATACGCCATAAAAAGTGTGACATAATGTATTTTTAGATAAAAAATCGTACATTTTCGCAAAAATTCTACAATTATTTATAAAAAAAAATTTAATTCATATTTTTGATCATATTGTTGAATAATTTTCGTTTGGTTGAAGTACTTTAGTGGTTGCATCGTTTGGAAATTGATTTCAAGAGGTGTGGGTTCAATAATTGGGAACAGTTGTGTAAATGGACTTTGTGATAAACATTCCCTAGACTCAGTGTGGGAAAGCGAGTATCCAATTACAAACGCTAATTATTGGAAACTGTAATAGCTAATGTAAATGCATTATGCTATCGATGAACAATATGAAGAATTTTTTTAATGAGGACGAATCTTTCCTTATATCTTATATTTGTTAATAAATATCAATGAATATTCTTATTATGTGATTTTGAAGAAAAGTCCTTGGAGAAAGTGGTTTTCTTTATGACTGGGATGATTAGTATTTAAAAAGGATCATGAAAATGGCTCTAGACAAAGAAAACGTGCTATGAACTTTTCCAAAAACCTTTACTGTGTCCAATATAAATAAAATAGATTTCAATGAAACAATTCGTGAGATAGAGTATGTGGTAATTATACACTTTCACGGTCACCTGGTTTTTTGGCTGTAGAAAATCGAAAAATGGATGGATTTTAATGATCTTGATCTCAAAATGTTCCATTTTACGGCGGATTTATAAAAAAAATTAGTAGAAATAGCTGGAATGAAAATTTCTCATAGTTTTACTGTTTTAAATCGTAAAAAAACGGTTTTGCAAAATAATCCTTTACAAAATATTTATCTCATTATCAGATAAAGTTCTTATATTTTTTTTGTATTCTACATAAATTAAAAAACAATTTATAAAAATATCCAAAAAAATGATTTTTTCAGTTTTTATAGCTTAAAATGAAATCGATGAAAAACAATCAATTTTCGTGAATAGTTTCGTACTATATTTTTCAATGTTAATAGTTTTTGGACCATTAAAAATCGAAAAATAGATGAATTTTATATTTTTGGTCTCAAAATGTTCCATTTTACGACGAATTTATGAAAAACACGGGGGTAGTGGCTGAATTTGCAGTTTTTAATAGTTTCAAACCTTAAATAGTAGAAAAAGTTTTTTTTTCAAAATCTTCATTTTTTTATGTAAATTGCGAAAAAAAAATATACGAACTTGATTCCACGACGTCAGAAACAGTTACGAAGGATTATATGTAGAAAGTCATTTTTTTTGCATTTAAAGTCATGAAAATGTAAAAAATATTTATTTTTTTAATTTTCGTATTTTTTTTATAAATCCGCCGTAAAATGGAACATTTTGAGACCAAGATCATTAAAATCCATCCATTTTTCGATTTTCTAGAGCCAAAAAACCAGGTGACCGTGAAAGTGTATAATTACCGAGTATGTTTGTAAAATAAGACAATATCATAATTTTTATATGAAAGTATTGCTTTGTAAAATTTTTATAATCATTGTCATCTTTTATAAATCTATTGATTAAAATTCCTATTTTTTATTATTATTTGCAGTATACATTGTGTACGAACGAATATTCTATTACAGGCTTCTCATAACTTGATCTGAATATCTAAATATATCAAAAATTGTCTTTTTGATTATGTATGTTTCACGTCACTATCCTAGAGGTAACTGAAAACGTTGAGATAATAGAAACGGAATTTTTTCACATCAAAGTATAGCTTAGTATGAACAGTTGTTTTGATTAGATAAATGTACAATGTTTTTCTACAACTGCTATGAAAAGTGACGTATTTCTCATAGCTAACTCAATTTCAAAACCACATATTGCTCACACTGTGAGAAATATTATTTCTCACAGCATTTTGCCCACACCACATATATTTATATGGTGAAATAACAAAAATCGACGAAAACTTAGTTGGATATCCTTCAAATACTTGACACAACTGTCAGATTATAGAAGTTTTTTAAATTTTTAAAGGTAGTCTTCAATCGTGGTTTGATAAAAATCGCAAATTCAGTTAAATATTGTTAATTTTTTTGATAATACTCCGCCAGAGATATCGAAAATGCAGCAAAATGAACTTAAGATTTGTTGCCGGAAATTTCAAGAAAAAAATATGAATTATAGAAAGTTATGGAGTAGAGAACAAATACGAAAATAAAATCTTTTTCGGAAACTGTACTTTTGGTATACTTTGAAGATATGTCGAAAACTTTAAAGGCGTCTACACTTTGGTGACAATTTTCAATGTTGCGAAGTTGTTGTTATTTTCAGTGAGTTTGGGTTCTTTGTTGAGGAATGATGAAGAACTGATACTTGTTTTGATTAACAAAACTCTTGCTAATCAATCGTCGGATTGTTGCTAAATACTCAACAAATCTTGAAACTTACAAAACCACATATTGCTCACACTGTGAGAAATATTATTCCTCACAGCATTTTGCCCACACCACATACATTTATATGGTGAAACAACAAAAATCGTCGAAAACTTAGTTGGATATCCTTCAAATACTTGACACAACTGTCAGATTATAGAAGTTTTTTAAATTTTTAAAGGTAGTCTTCAATCGTGGTTTGAGAAAAATCGCAAATTCAGTTAAATATTGTTAATTTTTTTGATAATACTCCGCCAGAGATATCGAAAATGCAGCAAAATGAACTTAAGATTTGTTGCCGGAAATTTCAAGAAAAAAATATGAATTATAGAAAGTTATGGAGTAGAGAACAAATACGAAAATAAAATCTTTTTCGGAAACTGTACTTTTGGTATACTTTGAAGATATGTCGAAAACTTTAAAGGCGTCTACACTTTGGTGACAATTTTCAATGTTGCGAAGTTGTTGTTATTTTCAGTGAGTTTGGGTTCTTTGTTGAGGAATGATGAAGAAATGATACTTGTTTTGATTAACAAAACTCTTGCTAATCAATCGTCGGATTGTTGCTAAATACTCAACAAATCTTGAAACTTACAAATTGGAGCACGTTTGCCTGTCACAATTTTTTATGTCACAATTTCACTGTCACTTGAACATGAAATTAAAAATTAATATGAACATGGTTACCAACTTTGACTCTATATAAAACAAAATAGTGTGAGGTAAGGATAGAGTCAAGGTTGGGATAGGTTGAGTCAGCTGTAAATTTGATCAATTCACACCAGAAGTACTATCACTATAAAAAATAACATTCATATATCTACGTATTAGAAATTACTCATTTTTGATAAGAAAGTCCGACAATTACGTCCCCAGACCAGTTGCAGAAATGTTTAAACGGAGCTCCAGATGAATATCTACTAATAATTTATTTAGAAGGAATTATTTTTAGAATTTAATTTTATTTTTTCTTGAATTAACATAGATTTTTCTAATTAGTGGGTTTTTAAGCAGATTAAAAAAATTAAATAATCATTCAAAATCCGTTTGGACCTCAGTATGGCAAGAATTTTTTTGTAAAATTTTAATTTTGTTTTTTTTATTTGCACACAGCAGTAGCTATAGGCGTAGCAGTGGCATGTCGTAGAGAGAAGTTGTGGAAGTTAAGAATCCATAATTTAGTGGATTTAAATTCAGCTTTACTTGTGAAATTAGATAACAAAAAAGCCAAGAACGAATTTTATGAGATATATAAAAAATATGCTGCTCCTCGACCAGAAAAATTTTTCTTTTTAAATTATCAACACGAAAATGTACAGGTAGTTGGCATTAACAAATTTGGTAGTGTAGTTAAGACAATTGCAATTTCTTGAAAATTAGAAAACACCAATCTATACACAGGTCACTGCTTCAGAAGTTCTTGGGCAACAATTTTAGTAAATGCAGGAGGGGACATATTAACCTTGAAGCGCCATGGAGGATGGCAATCCAGTACCGTGGCAGAAGTCGAAGTGTCTATTAAAAATAAAATTGGCGTTGTTAATAAAATCGTCAATTCCATTGAAAAACCACTTGAACCTTTTATAGAAATGGAGACAGAAAATACACCGTATAAGAACGATCATTCCTCAACATCTAAAATTAATATAACAGAAAATTTTTTAAAAAGAAATAACGTTCCGGGTTCAACTATACAAAATTGTAAAAATGTCGCAATCAACTACAATTTTGATTATATTATTTAACAGTTAAGAGGATACTTTAGTATTATTTTGGTTTTAATAATCATAAAAATAAACAGTGAGTTCCATTACTTTCAATTTGTGCAGTTGTAGAAAAAGTAAAGTGTGCAACATGTGGAAAAAGTACTTTTCTCACTCGTGTGTTTGCACACTCGTAAAAACATTTGAACTTTTCCCACTTGCTGCACAATATACTATTTTTTAATCTGTAGTCATTTTAATCTTAGTGGTGGAAATAATATAATTCTTCCTACTTCTTCTGAACTTCCCCTTTTTAAGAAATTAATAATTGGATTCATATAATTGATAATACAGAGTGAGTTTTATGTATGGAACGCCTCAATTATCTCGGAAACTGCTTGTACGATTTTTATAAATGTTTTTGTACAAGGGTCGGTTTTATGGTGATATCTTATTCTTATTCCTATAAATATAAATAAGCCGGACCATTTAAGTTACCCTCAATGAAAACGAAACCAATGATTTTGTCGCCTATTATTCCAGCCCATACATCCAGTTTTTCGGGATATTGGGTGAGGGACTCACGCATCCAACGAGGATTGTTATGTGACCAGTATCGACAATTATGGCAATTAATACAAAAAGTGGCCTTATCGCAAAAATTTTAATCGTTTAGGTTGTAACATTTTTCCATCTTCACGTCTATCAAAATCATCATCTGACAGCCAATGTCATTTGGTATGGATGGAATTAGTTATCACATTTTCACTACGAATGCTAGCGAAATATCAACTTTCCAGGATATTTGTCTAGTACTTAAGTGTGGATCGTCTTCTAACAAGACACAAACAAAAAACTAAAGATTTGTTTTCAGTTAGATGCAGTTTTTTTGCGTCCTGATTTGGATAAATCTTTCACTGAACCAGTTTCGTTCGTTTCGGTTAGGATATAAATTATTAAAGATATTACATGTTACTCGTTAACTTCTACGCCGTATCGTAATATCATTAAAATATCAATTCGTTTTTTTTTTAGATAAACAATCCATTGTGACTTTCAATAAACCTCAACAATATTAATTTGTTGAAACGTCAAATTTGTTATGGAACATTAGATGAAAAATAATAACTACTTCTTAAGAATTTCGAAAAGCGAAAAATATACAGGGTAATCCATTTGAAATAACAATGTTCATTATTTTTCCGGAAAAAGGAAAGATCTGACAACAATGTAAATACCACCATAAAACCGACACTTGTACACAAACATTTACGAAAATCGTACATGCCGTTTCTAAGATAATTGAGGCGTTCTATGCATAAAACTCACTCTGTATACTTCATTGTTCGGTAAGTACCATAAAAATATGAAATTTAATCATATTTTCAATAAATTTAGTGATGGTTTACTTACTAAAAATATCGAAGAAGCAAAACAAACTGGTATTATTTCATATTTCAATTTATTTCTAGATTAGGTATCGTCAGCAAAAAAATTTGCTGAATTGTATATATCCACCATTACCAATACATTGATTTATTATGCTTCAGCTATTATAGATTTCCATTTATCCTGAAGGTACGTTAGAGAGAGACAGAGAGACAGAGAGAGAAGATTAGCTAGCAATTGATTGATAAGCTATAAATGCAGATTATTTGGGATAGCTGCCGGCAGAATGTAATTTATCGCGTTTTCTGGGTATTACGTTTCACGCCTGTTTTTAAAAATAATTTTGTTTACATCTGGTAGCAGAGTTTTTATGGATTGTTTGAGAACGATCATTATTTTTATCATTCCAGTTAATCCGATGAATTTCAGTTGTGATGAAATTTCAGGTACTGATTTGGAACAAATACCGCTTATGAAAGAAATTCGCATGTTTCAATTACCAAATAATATAGTATATATCTCAACTTTAATATGATTATATGAACTAGTTCAAAGAAAGTGTAAATAAACCCCAATATCTCATGATAAAGTGTAGAGCTACGTCTAATACAAATCTATCTTCGAGTCGCAGTTCCTACGTCCGACTAAAATCCAGGCTGTCCACGAGGCTGCACGAAATAACGCCAGTGCGAAATAGTGTACAGCAAGTAACTTTCAGCAAACAAATTTAGTTCTGGCATTCACCAATCGTGGCGCTATTTTAATAAAAATATGTCATCACTGTCAATGTCAATTGTCAAGATAAATAATCATTTGTTTCAATTTCTCGAACGCTGGCAATTTACCAATAGAAGAGCCAGAGTTCTCAAGTGAATTTTCAGATTTCATTGTTACAGAAGAAAGTAGTAGTATCTTTGGTATCATATTATATGTTGTAAATTTAAATGAACCGCGAAGTAGATTAGTTCTGCCACGTACCATCGAGGTTACTCGCATCGAAAATACGCCATGTTGTTTCCACTGAATAACAACTAAGTTTGAATTTCTTCTTATGTTCTGTGGTCTACAGTAAGTTTGTCTAAAGGCGGTTACAGACCAGATAATTAGGTTAGGCCGACATGTAGCCCGAAAAAATTCTATTTCTATCTAAATTTAGATATCACGACCACCATACGATGTAGTCAGTCTAATTCGTGTCCACTTGTTTACTATACCTTAATCCGTGGTCGCAGTCCACAACAGATTATCAGATCTATGCTCAAATCACAAATTATTATGGCTCCGTTTAAATTCATGTTTTCAATTCTTAATAATAATAACTCCAATAATTCAAGTTCCTGATTTTTTGCATCTCTACTTACAAGCAACATCCCATAAACATGTAAATAATTTGTACAATTCTAAAAAATCTGAAATGACTTCTCGTTTAGTTATAACAGTAGCCTTTGTGAAATATAAACGAATCAACTGATGAAAGTATGTACAGACGTGTTATCACATTGACCCCAAAAAACTGACAGAAATTAACTTAACAGTGCTACACACAATATTATTTGGTCGGTAGGTCGGGCGATCAGATGGAACGGCCACCTGACAAGACTCGACAGGATTAAAGTCAGACGACACGTTTACACACGATCTGATATAACAGCTGATCCGGCCAATTTACCCTGTCGGCCCGACAAAATCATATAGTCTGTAGTCGTCTTAAGAGCGCGACGGAGCGAGGCGTATCAATCAACAACGCGTGCTATTTTTTATCATATTGAAGACGAAACGGGCAATTGAATAAATCGAGATTGTGGATGACTAGCACTCCAACCACTTCCGCGCAGCAAGACTTGTTTCGAAAGGCGCCTCGTGAGTCTTGATTGGGAACATGAGGTTTTTTAATTTCTCCTATACCTTTTTTATCTTTATACTGTGAAAATAGAACCAAGAAATATAAATTTTTTAGAAAATTTTAGTTTCCTTAATTCAAATTAAAATTTGGTGATCAAGCATTATTTTCTCACAAGGTCTTTAGAAATGGAAACATATTGGAATTTAGAACTAAACCTGAATCACGAGGAAAAAACGTTAGTCCCTTTCCCTATTAGATTCCCCAAAAATTATCACTTAAGTAAGGTTGGCAGCTAAGTACATTCGTTTTTCACTGATAGAGAGAGTTGCTTTATTTTTTGAATAACTTATGCCAATGTGTCTGCAAAACACTTGGAACAAGTCCTCCGTCCCAACCTCATAGAGAACAGCTTCAATATTGAGACGGAAGTCAAAGATTTTGAATTGAATAGTTGAATCCCAAAATATCTCTCGGATATGACCTAATTATTGCAAAAATCCTGAAGGAACTATCAAATAAGAGGTTATTTTCCATTTTTGTGGAGGGTAGCCCAAATTATACTAATCCCTAAGCCTGCAGACCAACGAGCCTATTATCAGTTACGTCAAAATTTCTTGAAAAACATTTGTAAATGATTGAGAAAGTAGAACCGATTCTAAAAGCTAGCAGACTAATACCTTACCACCAATTTTGAGTTAGAGAGCAACATGATCCCATAGAACAAGTTCATAGAGTCACAAAAAAGTGTGAAGATAAAGAATACTGTTCGGCTGCCATTTCACATATCGCTCAGGTCTGACACGATGGAATACTATACATAATCAGCACAACCTTTCCAAATTCTAAAATCCTACCTGCAGAACAGATACTTTTAAGTCAAAATCCAAGATTATGTCACCACTCTACATCCAGTTATGTCAAGAGTTCTACAGGGCTACTTGGCCTGATCCTTCGTCTTATGTACACAGCTGATATTTCCACACACAACAACGTAATTAAAAAACTTGGAGAATAAAAGTAAATGAAAACAAATCTGTGCATGTTATCTACCATCTGGACCGACGGCTAACCTGGAGCATACACATACTAACCAAGAGAAAGCAATTGGGTCTAAAACAAAGCAAACTGTACTGGTTAGTAGGCAGAAAATCTGAACCATGAGCTGCTAATATACAAAGTCATACTAAAACCCATCTGGAGTTATGGTATTCAACTATGAGGCACTGCATCCGACTCAACTATAGCGATCTAGAAAGTACTTAAAATTATTGTAAATGCTCTTTGGTACATACCCAACAGCGTTATCTTTCGTGACTTCCATAATAAGTCAATTGAAGAAGAAATATCTCATTTCTCCCAAAATATTCTTACCGCATGGAAACCCATCCCAACACATTGATTCAACCTCTAATGAGACCTCTCAGCCAGCGAAGGCTTAGAAGGCATCTTCCGAGTGACCTGCTTGACAGATTTTAGTCTCATGATGATGTGTTATGTAGTTATCATTAAGTTAAACTACACTTTGGGGTGGGTCAGTTATGGTTTGGGCAGGAATCACTTCACAAACTCGTACAGAGTTGGTCTTTATAAAAAATGGCTCTTTAGCCTCTCATAGATACATTACGAAGGTGCTAGAAGACCATGCCTTTCATGATGACTATAGGGAAACGTGGTATTTTTATGCAAGATAATGCGAGACCACATACAACCAGAATTGTCAGGGAGTATCTGAATGAGGTAGAAATTAGGCGGCTTAACTGGCCAGTTCGCAGTCCAGACATGAATCCCATAGAACATGTCTGGTACGAGTTGGGACGACTGATCCGCAGACACATACCAGCACCAAGAACTGCCTAGGAGCTGAGAAGATTGCTGTTACAGGAATAGGATAACATCGACCAAAATGTGATTCGCAACTTAATTCAAAGTATGCCGCGCCGACTTCAAGCAGTCATCAATGCAATGCACGTTATTGGTGTCTATTTTGTTCGTTCCATATCTTCCCTAACAACAAAATGTTGAATTTCGCCCAAAGTGTTAATTTGTTGCTTTTTTAGAATAAATCATTAAATCCAAGAAAAAAATGCATTTTTCTTTAGTATAGAGTATCACATTCAGCTTACAAAAGCACATGCAATGATGTACAGTTTGCGAATACTATCTGAAAACGTAAAATTTCAAAGAACATGAAAATTTTAAGTTGAGTTTCGATTTTTTGTTTGCCAGTATATTTTCTTCTTTTAAGTGAAAGGAAATTGCCACTAGGCGATTCTCCTACAAGTCAGTTTAAATTGCTTTAAATCATTTGCTCATCGTAAAATTCTACAGACTGCAAATAAAAGAGGGGTTAAAAAATTGATTCAAAACTATTCTTTTGAAAAAAAGTGGTTTATTTTATACTACAAAACCGAAATTACTTTGTCGCCAACCAATAAATTAAATTGGGAAAGTTCGCAACAAGTATGAACTAGCATTCATACATCTGTAAGGTAAATTATGCCGTACAATTAATGCAACTAAAACAAAAAAAAAAGGATTCTTCATCGATTTTGATTCTGGAATAGTATACTTTGAAAAAAACGGCAACAAATAAATGATTTAAACATCACAAGCAAGGAAGTATATCTAACGTAAAACAAACTGGTAGAACAATTTTAGAAGAATAACTTATTTTCGAATCAAGAATGCCACTCTATCTCAAGCAAAAAGCTTGTGACCAGTGCGTACTACCAGTCCTGATATACTGTTGAGAAGTTAATCACAGAATACAAGCATTTAAGTGCCAATGAGCAGGATACTTGGCGAGAATATATTAGATACTCATGAAATATGAAGAGATCTAGAAGAAGATGGGACTATGAAATTCTAATGGAAATTGTGTCGTAAGATTGCTGATCCACTCATCCACAAATCAACAATGAAGAAAAGTAAAGAAAATTAGATAAGTTACAGTAATAAACAAATCAACAATCAACATTAGAAACGCTGAAATAGCTCTTCTTTCATGACCAGTCAACAACATAGTTTTTATTTTCTCCCTGGTTCTTGACTAGTTGGACAGGATCTCGGGTCCAAGGACACAGCGATCGTTCTTCTGTAATTGTCATGGAAAACTGACCGCGTTCATTTATTTTCTCAAAATTAAATAATTCTCCGTGGAATTTGGGGTTTTGAATTAATTATATCTTACCTCTTGTTTCCAGTAGTTGATTTTCTGATGGAACGAACTTGTTCTATTATTTCCTTTCGGTAGTTAAACAATTTATCTAGCGTGAATGTAGTAGTCTTGAGATAATTATTTCGCAAGTCTATTGTTTTATAACAGAATTGAATATTTATTGAATAAACAGTGCGATGTTTTTGTTGTCGAAGAATTGAACATGTTTGGTGGATCGAGTTTAGGTAACATCAGCTCAAGTTCAGTTACGGGTATTTAAGGTTCGTTGATGTGAACAGGAAACTAAATTAGTTTCGCGTGCAGATGACCAAAAGTTATCGTCTTCAGAGACTTTCAGTTAAAATTCTTCCAACGTCCAACCCATTCTTCCTTATACAACAGGACCTTGTATTCATTCATTTCCTCATGTTCCTCCTGGTAAATCATCTAGAACTTTTGGCTTTTTTAATATTTAGAGCTAATTCTCTTAAGGATGTAATAACATTAGAAGAAAACTGAAATCAACACGATATATCGAAGAAAGCATATATATAAGTAATTGAAAACCTGAAAAACTGAAGAAATGTATTTATTCTAATACTATAAATAATATTCTAAGAGGGTGTACGAAAGATCATATGTTCACTATAAAAAAATCATTTGTAGAAAAATGGCATGTTCCAAACCAGTATCCTTTGCATTCCTAGATATGGAAAAAGCTTCCGATAAAGTCTCACGAACGAAAATATGGAAGAATGTGCAAAAAAAATATAGAAATATAAAGTTATAAGCAGAAACATGAAATTAGAAACATTCACAACACAAGGAGCGCGACAAGGTGGCAGCCTGATCTCATTACTATTCTAAGCCTTCATACATAAATTAATTAGAAGTGCAGAAAGAAATCAAAGCCACCATATTGGGTACCGACACTTAGTGTAAATTAATATATCGTGATGTGCCTTAGCATCTGATAAACTGGAACCAAATATCAACAGAAAGGAATAAAAATGAACAAAAAAAACCAAAGTTATGGTAGTGGCAAAAAAAATGAAATTATGGTTGAGGAGGAATTTATAGAACAAATTAATAGGTTCCAATACATAGGAATTATGTTTCAATGCGAGAAGCTTTTCAATAATTGGTTTCTATGGATCAGATCGGCGAGTAAGGTGCTTGGGGCAGTGTTTTTCTTCAAATATCTTGGTTATTTCTTTGTTCACATATTGTGACTCAGTAGTCACTCTCATTCTATTCGAATAATCCAATAAAATCATGTTTATTCTAAGAAATCCTTTATATTAGAGATAAAATCAAAATAAATTTTAGTATATTTTTGGTGATACTCTTTCATATACTCGCTGGTAAGTTTCTTTAATGTCTTTTCAACTTTCTTCCTTCTCGTATGGTAGGTTTACCTGTTTCTTCTTCGGTTTCAGCTTCCTGGATCCAGATTGTCACACCACCTTTTTCTCGGTTGACCAATACTTCTTCTGCCTGTTGGCGATTTATCCCCTGTGTTACATACTAGTACCCAGTCAATTACATTTTCTACCTTGCACGTATTTGGTATGTTTTCACTTATTTCTCTGTCTAAAATTGTCTAGTGGCCTTTTAGTTTTTTTTATATATAGTGCACACAAAAATTAGATTTTCTCTCATAATTTCCATTTATTTCGATAGATTTGGTATGCTTATGAAATGAATAGTATAGAAAAGATTTCTGTTTCATTATATTTCAAAAAACATAAATTCAGTTTTTGTTTATGATCATAAATTCCTTTTTACCTACATCTGTTCCATCTACTCGTTCATTCTTTAGTAATTTCCTTCCTTATATTTTATTTTTCGGCTTTTTTCCAGCTGCTAGGTGTTTGCTGCTACCAAAGGAACTAATCGGCGCATTTCTAGATCAAACTCATCCTCAATAATTTAGAACTCAGCTGAGGGCTGCAAGCATTCCGGCTTTCTATAGATAAGTCACAGTTCTTATCTTTGATATATATAAATTTGAGTTGCTGTTATTCTTTGTGCTTTCTTGGATTTTGGTAATAAATTTTCAAAAACTTATTTCTCTACTTTTAACTACTTTTATATTCTTTGAGAGAGACTGAAATACTACCTCTTCCTAGGTCAGAATTTTCAGCCAAGGAAGTAATGATATATGTGATGAATGTGTTGCACACAAGAGAACTGAAATTATGACAAATTATTACGAGAAAAACATGAAGAAAAATATAAGAAGTGAAAAGTTGAAGAAAAAATTTCTATAACTTAGCTTGGGAAAAAATTAGAACAAATAATAAATCAACCTTCCCACTGTGTAACCGTTTCGTCCAATTTCAAAAAGTAACCAGCTGACTTGTAATGTTGTAATAGTCTACAAATATCCATTACAACTCCTAATAGCTTCAAAACTTTCTACTATCTGCTTAGGAACTTCCCTCTATTCAAAAAACCCACGTTCAAAACTATTTTACGTCTAATCCAGCCACCGATTATTCACAAGTTCAACAATTTATTCTCTCAACTCTGTTCTCAAGAAACTAAGAGAGCGAGAATTACCCGACGCGTCCTGGACGCCATATTTGTTCTTGTTGTGCCCGAATATTTTTGAAATAATGAGGCAACTACTTACCAATGCAATATACGAACTTAGTTTGTGAGTTTCCCTAGAGCAGAATAGTTATAGTACGGTAACCAAATTGAATTTTTCTAAACAATAGAATTTTCTCTCGTGTTTTATATTTATAACTACTAACTATAAGTTAATAAACTTAATAGGAATAACAAATGAAACTGACAATAATAATGAATCAGATTCATAGACCAAACGGAGAAAAATTCCGAGAGAATTATTGAAAAGCAGAATTAAATACAAAGAATTTTGAAAACCGATATAAGAAGAAGAATATGGTTTCAAATTTGATCAGAATGACGAATGTTTTCTGTAATACACAGAATGGAGGCTATTTACAGGGACTGGTGTCCATAATTTCCAACAAAGCTGAGTAAAGTAAACAAAAATAGTGGATCACTTGCAATAACTATATTTGCTGCTGCCTTGCTTTTAGAGCCTGTTTTACAGGTTGGTTGCTGAGCTAGAAGTAACTAGATTTCTCCTTAGACTTGCAGCTAGCACGCAATAAAAATGGTACCAATATAATAATGTTGCAATTGCGAGATCTTACATGAAACAATGAGCTTCATCTGTGCATGCTTTTATCAAGAAATATTGCGCACTTACATTGCATTGAACACGATATTGCATCAAGTCAAGCAATTATGTCAATTTTACTATGATCCCACATCAATAAGAGATTCCATGGAGTGCCATCGTAAAGGAGAACTCGTACCAAAAAAAGCAAAAACACCAAAAAAGTAATTATCACAATATCTGGCACTGCAATTGTATGCTTTCGATTTAGTTAAATACAACCGCAAACGCGGTATATTTCTTTGACTTACTTATTGCATTAAAAATTATCAAAAAAAGGCGCGGCACAATCAGCCGAGGTGACGATGAAATTAAACAAACGATGTACGAAAATTTAGACTCTAAAGCTGTATCATATATTTTTATAATGGCATGGAAGCTTTAGTCAGACGTTCCACAAAGAGTGTGGCAATAAAGGAAGAATATATTGAAGATTATCATTATTTTATCCATTATATTTATTTCTATACTAGCTTTTACCCGCGGCTTCACTCGCCTCGAATCCATTAAATAATTATCAGAAATCATTATATTAGAAACATATCAATATGATAACTTCATTTAATCGCTTGGTCAGTATTATCGATTTTTAAAAATTACTACATACAATGAAGTTTAAAAGCATGCAATACAATAACAAATGTTACAAAAATAAATAGTTTTGAATTGTAATAATAATAACGTTGAGTATTAATCTAGAATATTTTTGTAGACTATAAGTTAATTTCGACGGCGCGTGGTATCTATTTCTGCTCGAACAATTCTCCTAGCCTGTGATTGTTCTGACGTTTCTATCGCTCTTCTAGCTACCCGCTGTTGAGCATGTCTTTCCAAACGTCGTTGGGTCTGAAGAGGTGTTTCAGCAGCTCTCAAATCAATTTGTCGCCTTGCTTGCTGTTGTCTTCTCAGCTCTGCATGAACCGAAGATTCTTGATTTCGTGCACGGGCTCGTGACGAATTTTTAGATAATGTAGATTTACGCTTCCGAGACGTTTTTTAGACATAAAATTTCAGTGATAGTTGAAAATTCCAATGGTACCTGAACTCAAATATTCCAAACAGCTGGAACTATAGTCAATTGAATTGGATATATAGATTAAATAGATATTCTTGTAAAAAATATTTTTTTTTAATAAAAAGTGTACTATGTTACTTCTAGTACCTCCCAGAATATATGTACAAAGTTTGATGATGATTCGTCAAGTTGTTTTTGCGTGAAAGCGTAACAAAAATTCACGCTTTCATATTTATAATATTAATAAGGATTGTAACAAAGCAGCAATATCATCGCCATCACCATGTTAATACTTTTAAGTGTGTAGGTATACAAAGATAGAGGAAGATACTGAAGACCAACTGGTAAACCAGGTGTAGCATCAAACGTTAAGGCAACTAGGTCTGTGCTATTATGTACCAAATTTCTGAACAATGATATGGAGGGAATAGTCCAAGATTGAGCTATCATGGTTCAATCTCAGCATTGATGTTTGTTACTGTCATTAAACTGTAGGTTCCTATTATTAGTGGTAACCGAAGAGCACATTGAGATGTCATCAAGTCTTTATAAGGATAAAGAACTGAGTAAAGTAAATACTAATACATATTGTTTTAAGCAATTTATTTAGACAATATTTTAACAATAACTAAAAGAATAGAAAGAGTAGCAGCAGTAGAAAATACGTTATTGTGGAGATATAAAATTAACAGTACTGGTTAAAAAAAAATGATCACTATCTATACTAATATTATAAATCTGAAGAGTTTGTTTATTTGAACGGGATAATCTCAGGATCTAGTGGTTAGGTTAGGTTAGGTTATTACGTTATTGTGGAGATATAAAATTAACAGTACTGGTTAAAAAAAATGATCACTATCTATACTAATATTATAAATCTGAAGAGTTTGTTTATTTGAACGGGATAATCTCAGGAGCTAGTGGTTCGAATCGAAAAATTATTTTTGTGTTAGTTAGTCCATTTATCGAGGAAGGCTTTAGGCTTTATAACACGCTACGAACAATAGGAGCGAAGCATCAATGAAAAATGCTGCAAAAACTGGGAGAATCTTAAAATGTCTCAATGTTAGTTAGCATAATCCTCCGAAACAGCTTAACCGATTTCCATGAAATTTTATATGCATATTCATTAGGTCTGAGAATCGGCCAAGATCTATTTTTCATACCCATAAATGTTGAGGGCGATCCACCCCTTAATTTTGTTTTTTTTATTTCTAAGAGGAAACTTTTCGTTTTTATTTTTTTATGATACAGAATATAAGCATACATACATCCCTAAATTTTTACCCTTCCGCATCATTTTTTAATTGTTAATTATAAGCTTTAATTTTTTTGGCAATATTTTTGTTTTTATTTTGTCATGACTTGGAATGGAAAAAAAAATAATATTAATCTCAACATCTACGATTCACCTCTATTTTTCCATCACGACTTTTATTTTATCCACAGATCCGCGAAAAAAAAATAATATTATCCGCAATATGGTTGCAAGATTGCAATCGAATATAATAATATTAATACTAATAATTAATTAATAATAATATTTTTTTCTAGATTTAATTGATATTTCACCTTCACCGGTCTCCTGTATCTAATTTTATTTGTGTATTAATTCTAGCAGTGACTGTTCTACGTATCATTTTGATTTTTCTGTGCAGCTCTCATTTTAATTTTACTCCCATCGTAAATTTATCATTAATTTCCAGTGCAATAATTATTTTCTCACAATATATTAATAACTGAAAAGACAGTTTTTACCTGATGTGAATAAACACGTGTTGTGAGTTCCCAACAACCATTATTCCATTATCGTACCTGTACATATTGTACATAACATTTTTTGCAAATAGTTTTAAATCAATACAGAAACGTGTACCACATGTTTGATAAATATACGTGTTTTATTATAGTGAAGGTGAATCAAATAATAAACAAACGAATACAATATTAAGTCGTTATTTCTCACCAATAAGTAGTATAACTTGATTTATTATTAGGTTATATGTACAGCAAATACCAGTAAAACGCAAAGGGACCATTCGAGTCGTCGAACAATCAACTTTAGAGTCATGCAAGATATAAGAACACGAAGATCAGGCAAACAAATCCAACAAAAGAATGCAGATGTGCGTGTGAGCACGGCTCAGCAACGTGAATTTAAATTGTAAGAGGCACGAGATGAGAGAAATCAACGAAGAGAAACGTGAAGATTCATGAACAACAGACGTAGAGGAATTGACCAACAACGCCAACAAGTTCTTCGGGTATTCACATCAAATGTATTTCTTAGAGCAGCATTCCAGTATGAGCCTGATATTGAATATTAAGCTCGTTCCAAAGTGGTTATTGGACAACTATATGTGGCATGTTCTCGCATAATTAATAATAAAAATATGAATTAATATTTTTGTTGTTTTGTTGAAATATATTCGTTATTTCAAATAGAAAAATATTTTCTAGATATAACATATATGGGGAAACAAAGTTTTCCGGGTAATCTAGTTAATATACAGATTCCATCATTTCTTAAGTTGATATAGTATTGGTATCATCATCATTATTGTGAATATAGATGTTTTCCTTCATAAATAGCCACAAAACACAGTGTTTAACAATGATCAGATGGTGTTGGACTGCACCATTATTAATCTCAAGTTTCCAAAGCTTTGTACTGGAAGGTCCTTTTCGTTTGCTTCAATTTCCCAGCAGAAAATAGTTGTTCCAACAGTTGTGCTACATCTGGCAGAATATTTTGTTATAATGTCTCTTTCTACCACTATCAGTGAGAAAATTAAATTTTAGTTACTATCCTGGTACAGTTTGAGATATTTTTTAAAAATATACAGTATTCTAAAACATTGAAATACTATTTATATTATATGAATTACATAATAGATAATCTAATTTATAAGTAATTTAAAATTATCAAATACTCATGCCTATGTTAATTAAGAAGGGATAAGAGACAAAACTATTAAGCCAAAGTAAAAAAGCCATAAAAATATTTCATTTTCTTAAATTTATATCAATATATAATATCAGATAATATGAATAAAGTAGTACAGTCTTTAGAAGTATGATTTTAGTTGATAGTTGAATCTGTCGAAATTTGTCATATCGTGAAGAAAAGTGAAGAAAAATAAACATATTTTTAAAATGTACTGAAAAATTTCTAATTTGAATCTTGGTACAACTGGATTTTAGGAATGATTTAAATATAATAGAAGATGATGATAACAAAGTTGATAAAGTTGTAGTCGTTTTAAATTTTATCCCATTGGTCACCAAATCAACCGTCTACTTTTATGGTGTTTCTATGTTGATTTACTATTATTTGGTTACAACAACCATTTTTTTAGTAGCTGGACAATGAATATTGATTAGCAGATTTTTATAAAAAGTATATGACTAACAATCCTTCACATTTATGAACCTCCCCATTCTCATGATATAGGTACTTTTCCAGCTTTGACATCATCAGTATTTAACTCATTTTTAAGGATTAATTGTACTCAATTTACACAGAAATTTTAATTTTCAGTGCATTAGATGAAATGTGATTTGAAAAAGAACATTTCATTTGGTTTTCTTTTTTTTTGGACTACAAATAATTCTAAAGTAAACATTTTTCAAAGAAAATTGACTTTGCTATTGCCGTTTCCAATGAAATTTGATCTATCAACCTTTCAATTGAAGTTGCGCTCATGATCTTCGAGTTATTTTACATTTGAAACCTCATTTGGAAGAAGGTTCATATACACCAAGGGGTCAAAAGTTTTTACCCGATACAATAGTTTGCGTGATGCACAACAAATAAGAATAAGATATTTATATATTTGAAAGAACGTATATAGATAAGAATAAAATAATGAGAAAACTACTTTTTATAGACCCTTTGTTTAAACTCACTTCAATTTTCACTAGGTCCTTTGTCACTCTTCATCCAAAACATCCCCAAACCATCGCTGACACTCTGATGTGTTTTATAGTCAAGATTACTTATCTAGCTTTTTCCCCCTCTGACCAAAGTTCAATTTTTATGTTTTTCAGCCTACTGCACCTTCTTAATTTTATGTTGAAAGTTTAAAAAAGGGTTTTTTCACTGCCACCCTTCCAAAAACGCCAGCTTCTCTCAATCTACTTTTCACTCTAAATTAATTGATCTGAGCTGCTATCTCTGGGCCCGTGAGTCAGCAGTTGTAGTTTTTCGAAGCCACCCTGAACGTTTTCTATCGCCAAAGCTCCAGGTGGATACATATTTTTCCATGTTGTAATCCATGGTAAGTCAAGGTTTTTAATTCGGTGGTAATGGTTCGGTTAATTTCGTCTAGACCATGAATACTCGAGATTAATGCATAAATTTCAACCGATTGTTCTTGGTTTTACCTATTTTGAAACTTACAAGTCTGAATTTGCAAGAACTGAAATAAATTGTATACGAACTTAACAAAAAAATAGGGATGGGCAAATGAAAAATATAATCGATATTTTCAAACAATTGATTAATGCAGAAAAAAAAATGGATATTTTTATTTATCGACATAAAACCGGTACTTGCAAGTTTAAACTAGTCGCAATCACTTTCAAAATATAAACATGACTCGTATAAAATAAATAACGGGCACTGTGTACTGAATTTCATCAAAAGCGAGAAAGTGAGCGAAATTTCAAAGTGAATAGTGTTGATTAAAATTGAAAATTTCATTGGAATATTCCGTCTGAACGAAGAGAAAATAACAGTTAAATGAAGTGTCGTGGAAATCTCTATAAAACTTCGAAATATTTTTTACATTTTCCAAATATCAAATAACTGGTAGTAGATAAATGTTAAACAGAACGATTTTGGATCTATCTAGATAGTTTTTGACCGTTCTGGATCATTCCAAGTTGATTAATAAATATTCTAGATCGTCTTGAATGCTTCTATTTAGTTTCAGGGCGCTTTCGGATCGATCTAGATAATTTTGTATCATTAAGAAATGTTTCAGATCGTCTTTAATGCTTCTATATCGATTTCGAGCATTTTTGGATCAATCTAGATAATTGTAAAATATTCTAGGTCGCTTCAGGACGCTTTTGGATCCATCTAGATAATTCTTGACCATTCTGGGTCATTAATAAATATATGTGTTATAAAAACTTCCCTTGTATCTGTAATACTTTATTCACTCCTGTACATCGAAGATTAAAAGTAAATATAAATATAAATATAAAAACGCCATTCACTAGCTACTGAAATGTACGTAATTAAAGAGAGAGAAAATTGTTCAGTTTCAGGGATAAAGCGTTAAAGTTCATGATCTAGTAGTTTTTTATTTGGAAAAGGTAACGTTCCAACATTATATTTTTACTAAAAAAACTATTTCATCGTAGTTTTTCTATACATTATGTATTTGATAGAGGTTTATATTATAAAATGAATAAAACACTCTTAAAAACCAAATGTCCCTAAATTGTGATTTACGTCAAAAAATCCAAACGAATTTAAAACATAAAAAGATCATGAATGTCATTCAGCATTTATTTCAATATAAATAGAAGTTGTTTCAAATACCATTTCATTGAATTTTGTTGATTGAATTATTGAAATTAATTGAGTTACGTCAATAGTTGTGAGATTTCAACGATTTGTGAGAATAAAGTTTTTTTTAAATCAAGTTTAAATATTTAGGTCGTCTGTAAGTGCCAAATTTCATATTTTCTTGTTCCCTGGTATGTTTTAGGTTTTCGCTCTACCTATTAAAATACTGAGTCGAGTTTCGTATCGTTACAAAGCGTAAAAATTCACGATAGCAATCTGTCCTACCGTGACTGCGCCAATTGAGTATTTTACTCCCGAAACTTTAATTTGAAAAAAAATTTATTCATAAAAACACAAATTTCGAATGAACGTAGTTAATCTCAACAATTGAGTTAACAAATTTATTTATTCAACTATTTATATAAAAATAAATGCTGAATTAGTATTTATGCAACATTATCTTTTTATGTTTTAATATCAAATTCGTCTAGATTATTCTAGATTTAACTTCTGTTACGTGTTTTATTTAATTTAGTTTGTGTTTATTTCTAAAGTTGTAAAATATTGAAATTTCTTATACTTTTAGTAAGTATTTTCATTTAAAAATTTCCGAAATCGATAATTCTCGTAATACGAGGGGAAGCTCAACATTAATGCATTGGGGATTTGATGGTAGAGTAAGATTTCTGAGTTTAGTTTCTGATGACATCTTTTAAATTTCACATAACACATAGATTAGTTTAAATACTCATAAAAAATGGTTTTTATCGCTACCAAAAATTAGAAACTTTATTATTCCTACATTTATGTTTCCATGTCCATTTCGTGAAATCTTTTTTACCTACATTAGTGAGTGGAAGAAAGTCGTTGGGTTTGATTGGATTTTAGATTTTTTTAACTGGCTAAAATAATTAAACACGAGCTCTCTTTTGTCAGCTCTTGTAAAGTTAAAGCTAATTTTTTACCGAAATTTATTGTACAAGTTGTTATTTCTATTTAATATTGGGAGACCTTTCGATAATAAAAAAACTTGACTAGATCATGAAGCCTACCAAGCGTGGCAATCGGTCGCAGAGGAGAGGGCTGTGGTGAGATACAAGAAGAGAAAAATTGACCATTATGTGGAAATTGGGAAAACTGGGGGAAAAACAAAAGCCTACTCACATATTGCCGGATTGTTGGCTGCGAACATTACAGAAAATTGATGGTGAAATTATGTGTATTTGTGTGGGATATTCTCTATCAATTAGGCTTTTGTTAGTTCCTATGTTAATTTTTGAATCGTTAGAGTTCGTTAACTCGTGAAATTCGCGGTAGTTTTGTTATTAAAAACAGTGTGTGAATTAATAATAACTTTTAAGCAATTGAAAATCGCTTTTAGTTATTTGCTAAGTGATTCTAGCCCCAAAAATCATCAAATATGCATTATCTTTTACGTATACTTAGATATCAACACTAGAACCAGGTGACTGACTTTATACAGGGTGTTCTGGGAATGACGTGAAAAAATTTTCCTCATACAAAAATCAGTTGCGGAATCAGAGCCTATATTTGAGTATATTTTATTAATCTAAATCTATATATAGAGCAAAGAGAAGTTTTTCAAACGATTTTTCAACAATAAATAATTACAATTTATGATATTTTTCTTCAGAATGTCTCTTAATGGCGAACGGCTTCCTTGGAATGTAAAACGATCTAAAAATCTACTCATCTTCTAAACCATAAATTCCATCTAGTTAAACAGATAATACCTTTTTGTTGAAACATCGATTGAAAAATTCATTTCTGCTATATTTAGATTATACAGGTTGTCCCAGTAAACATAACGGATTGTTAACCATTGGGCATGAACCGTAATTGGCCTCCAGTGTAGAATTATTTATTCCGTCAAATACACTACAAACACATCCATTGAAACTTGAAACAGAAGCGAGGGGTCGTATGAGAAAATTTTTTTACGTCCCGTCATCTATTCACACTCACGCATTAAGTCCCGTAACACCCTGTATAAATCTGTGTTATTTTTAAGCTTTTACGTCAATACTGAATACTTAAATCAAGCCAACTATATGAATTCTGAGTTCAATTTTGATTTTGAAGAATTTCTAGCAATAACAAACTGAGATGCCACAATAAATGATTGATGATGATGATTTTTAATCGTATGATTTATTTGAATACATACGTACAAATCTCCAATGTCTGTAAATTATTATTCTCAAATTGACTTTAGTTCTCGAAGTTGGATCTTATAATTGACAATAGGTCGAAAACTAGCTTGTGGATTCAATTACCAAAATCAGATGAAAATTAAGAATAGAATAAACTCCAAATTATCAGTAATAATAATAACATTGATAATTGTTCGAAAAATTTGTTGCCTATGGCCTATAAGCTTCAAAAAGTTTTGGTAAAATGTTTGAGCATTTATCAATGTTTTAGGGTTATTCGGATAGAAAATTTTTTGCTAATTAAAGAGAAAGTAGCAAAAGTATTAGAAAAGTGAAGATCCAGACGTGTCAGTTTTTATAACTGATGAAGATGTATTTCCAAAACGCATAATTTGATCATGATGTTCTTCGTCAAAATTTAAGTAGGGTTTTATTGATTTGGCATTGTTGTAACCCGTGATTTTCATAACCACTTGCTCTTGTACACCACTTTTGGACAATCGACTAAGTGCGGTCGATCTATTGGAATGATTAGAATTTTTTTCCTTGGTATTCGAGCCAATCAAGTCGGCAGACAATTTTGTCCAATTTTGAATCTTATTTCTTCCAATGCGCACCAGTGATCATTTTCGGATTTTCAGTGACCCCCAGGGGTCCTTGGGAAGCTATACAATAGGAGAGTACTTGAATTTCCCTAGTTAGATCTGATTTTTTAACGATTTAACTGAAACTAGTATGAAGTATTTTGAAAGTAGTTTATCGAAGAAAAAAAGTTTGGTCAGGTGGAACTTCTTCTTCAAACTTTACACCATCTTTTATTGTCATATGCACAACTCAATCCTTTAAAATCAACGCCAAATTTTCCGCCGTCCGATTTTCATCTAATTGATACTATCATGGCCATCAAGTCCATAAATGCTTTCCATACAAATTTTCCACTGTATACGGTATTTTTCCTATGTTTTATTCTATAATTCCATCAATATTCTCATCAGTATCACAACCAAATCGTGATAGTTTGAAAAATTAAATCGTCAAAATCCAAATAAATCAATATGTAACGTGATTAAGTGAAAATAGCCCATGGGATTTGTTTTCAATATAATGTACTGATTGTTTGTCTTTAATAAAAAATTTTCAATACAATAATTTTCCATCTGACTTATAGTTTAAGAGAAAGTTTTGTTTGTAGAAGAAAATCACATTTTTCCAAGGTTTTTCCAATATTATTCATTAAAGCAATCATTGATTGTCTACAATCAACATTTCAAATATACTTTTCATTAAACTTTTTCTTTATTTTTAAGTTATGAGAAAAAACTGCAGCAGTTTTCATTCCATTCATTTTTGGCTCAAGACAAACTCTTCGTCATTATATTCTGATTCCTATCTAAATATCCTTTCCCTTATTTTTTTCCTGTAATCTTCTATACTTTAGAGACTCTACAATGACACTGAACATATTAATGCAGAATTTTGCATATCATGTAGAGAGTTTGGACTCATTATTACGGAAAAATATCAATAGATCTTCTCTTTTCTCGTTTTTAATAGTGCTTGTACTTCAAAACAAAGAATTTATCCTTGAGCTCCAGTTGAACCCAATGATTTAAGAAGTTATCTTAGTTTACTCAAAATATTAGTTGGAACTAGCTTTTGGAATATTTTCAAAATAATACTCCAAAATATAAACATATTAAAAGAAAATAAAGCACATCCGGGTGAAGTGACAACTACTTAGAAGAAATTGAAGATGTTTATGGTATCAGAGGTTATTTTTGATATAAATATTATCGAATTAGAAGACTGGTTCAACTAAAATCCTTACTAGTTACTGGCAATGTCCTCCAATGGTTGATTTTATCGCAGATATTATTAAAAACCACATCACTGGTTTGTTAGTCAGGGAAATTAGAATTTTTTCAACCTTGTTAGATTCATATCTTGATCCAAGACACCTTCATGTTCTAGTGAATTTGATACGATATCAGGAGTATGGGCATCAGCAATTTTTCCCAATAGGTGTATAGAGAAGCCAGCGTAATCATCTGATTTTAAATTATTAGATTTTTTCCTACGGAGATAGTTGACGGGCATTATGTACAAAACTAAAACGTTTGATTTCAATGTTGAATAAGGTTAGGAAACAGTTTAATTTGAGATTAGGATGTAGCCATGATAATCCATAGTTATTTTCATAGTTGTATTACATTTTGGATTGTATTTCAGTTATTTATTGTATTGTGGCAAATTTTTATAAATATATGGTTTTATTTTATTCTCTATTAATTGTTACAATAATTTGAAAACTATAACATTTTTTAATAGAAAAAAAACCTTTCAAACGATATACCACAAGCCCATACTTCTTACTAATTCGAAGAGGACTGAAGATAGAGATTGAATTTTCATGTTGAATAATGTCAATTTATGATTCAATTTTGACGTAACTGATGATCTATCTAATTTGGTTCCCACACACTGTATAACTGTTTTCAAGAATTAAATTCAAAGATAAAATTTTACTGAATGTATCGCTTTATCGTTGTCTGCTTGACAAACAACATTCTAACGGTCCTAAACGTTTGAACCTCATTGATAGAGAGTCCCCAGATACATTTTTATTTCTTTCTATTAGTTTAAATATTTAAAACGGAAAATATTAAAATTATTATTATTCCACTTAAGAACGAAGCAATCATTTCACAATGATACATCGATTCTATGGAGAAGCTTATTTTTTTTAGTAATCCGATTTGTATTTACTTTACTATTGGAATATGTAAAGCAACTTGTGGCAAAACTAAGCTGGCTTCAATGTAACAAACGTAGTACGATTTCCATGTCACACAATGGGATTACTTTGGAATAAGGTATAATGTTAGAGCTGGAATATCTCGTTGAATATAATCATAAGGTTTTTAGTACATTCTATTCGTATTAAATGATTGAATGGTGGATGATAGATACATTAATGATGAATAATTTGCTTGTATTTTCCACTTACTTGAATTTACGAGGGCTGCTATTTAAGTTTTGAAATATGGTAACACTGATATGAGGATGTCAAATTTGACATTGTCATCATGAAGTTTGATGGTGAACGTACTCAGAACAAATTATCATACTGGTAATATCTGAGTTGTTCACAAGTACTTGAAACATTCATCTGGTCCAAAAATGGAATTGAAACGCGAACATTTTGGTGCGATGATTTTCTTCGACTTTCGACGTGCATTATAACAACGACTCGCTCGACTTTTGGTGATGGAGCACCATCGCGACTCATCGTGTTTCGCTAGTTTTGCGAATTCAATCGTGGTCGCACTCCGCTTCAGGATTGAATTTTGTAATGGTCGTCCAAAATCGATTATTGTACTAAACAACATCGATGCTGTCCGTTTAACTGATAGTGTCATTGACATACTGTGAGACTGAGACATCCTTGAACATTCCACTCGCATACATTCCATAATGCATGAACATTTGACTGTGAAGCAGATTTTTTCGCGTTGGGTACAATCGCTTCATAAGATGAAACACTTCGAAGCAAATGTTCGCTTGTTTTTATGAAATAACTGGACATGTCGCTACCTTTAGTTAGAACAACTTGTTTTCCAGAAGTATTCGAAAAAATGAGAGAAACCAATCGCAAAAACGAACATTTTCCACCACGACAAGCTCTCACAAATCAGTTGAAGCAAAAATGGTTTGAACAGTCAAAACATCAAATTGATGGGTACAGTTCTTGTTTGGCATCCAATGATTCCTTCTTATTCCCGCAGATCAAAAATAAATTGTGAGATCAACGTTTTTCTACATCAGTTGATGCATTCAAATCACATGCTTTGAAGGTATCTCAATCGGAATTGGTTCACACGCATGCAAGCTATATCCTATCATGAATATTTGTTTCCATTCATCTATTTCAGAACTTATGTAGCAACCTTCGTAAGTATGATTCTATCTATTCCATATTGAACTCAAGTTTTGCAAAAAACAATAATTAGGTTAAAAATAAGAGATAAAAGCAAAGTTTTAATCAAAAAAGAGTAGACGAAGTTATAGGGTTTGAAGTTTTTAATAAATTCATAATCAAAATATGAAATGACGAATAGAATGGAAAGATCAGCAAAAAATCTTTATAGAATATGGTAGAAGAAACTGAAATAATATTTTATAGATATGATCAAAATTTGGGAAATGGACAAAATCTTATAGTTTTTAGTTAATTTTCTGTTGGACTTATTTGATCAATATTTCACTCAATTATTGCTTGATTCATTAAGTAGATAATTGTTTGAATATCATCTTCAGTTACTTCATGTTCTGTTATATACAGGGGTAGTCAAAAAAATGTTGAACTTTCCACATTTCAAACCTTTTACCTTCTTTAAAATAACAAAAAAGTCCAAATATCAATTTTTATCTATTTCTGAAACTAATTTTTTGAGACTTAAATCAAAACGATTTATTGAGAAGTAAATGTTGTTATTCAGAACTATCCTGTAAGGTGATTCGTTGAAGAAAGAGAGTGTTCAAAAAAATTAGATGCTTTTTCTGAACATTGTATTTCATCATTCGTGACAAAAACTTAATTTATAGGGAAAAAACGACTTTATATGGTAGCCTTTCTTATCAATTGTCATACTGGCAAAAGATATTATAAAGTATTTGCCTCAATTGAAGACCAGACCACACACGTACGTCTCCACGTTGTTATGAAAATCAAAGTCGACAATTATCGTTGGAGGTAAAGTCTTCATAAGAAGAAAAGGTGAAGGCTGCAAATGATCTACCACAGCATTGTATTGTAAACCGTGCCACAGATCATTAACTTTCTAGAATTAATGATAGAACCATTACAAAAATATTGGAAGAGACTACAAGTCAGCAGACCGAAGAGACTCCAATCATTGTCTAAACAGATAGGATGTCTATTGGAAAGCGTTTTATTTTTAGACGAAAGTCCATTTAGGATTAATACATTTAATGGAAGAGACATATTATATCGTTGAAGAGAAAACAAGAAGATATTTTTTGAGGACATGACTAGATTTAGAGATAATCGATGATGCTTTACGTATAGATACATTTGAAAACATTTTGAACGACGGTGACATAGTTGCAATAGCTTGTTCTCCATACGTTAATCCAATCGAGCAAATTTGATACATATTAGCTTATAGGCTAAGGAACAGAGAGTCTACAGTGAAAAATATGGCGCGATTGAAGCACATTGAGAAGATATGAAACGCCTGCAATTTGTTCTCTTTATCAATGATTTACTTCACGGGGTGCTCTGATTAAAATCTCATTTTATAATTATTTTTGTCCACCACTGTATATTTGAAGGAAGAAATAACCGAAAACGGTATCTAAGCAATTATATTTATAGCTACAATTCAGGAAAAATTGCTATAAAGGGTTTCAGAGAAAACAAAGCTCAAATTCTTTTGAGATTCTATTCGTTTTGTTTTTCAAATTTTGACGTTGATTTTATGTTGGTGAAAATAATTCAGAAAAAAAGAGCTGCAGAAAAGTATAGAGAGTGGAGAAAGTGGAAAAACATATAGAAAAAAAAAGGTTAATGTAACAGAAAAAAAGTTGATATAGAAGATATAGAAATAACATAACAGATCCTCAAAAGAATTAGGAATTAATAAAAGAAAAGGGACTTCTACACCGATAGAATTTTAGGAAATGATTAATGGGCTCTATATGTTTGAGTGATCTGTTTCAGTCATTTAATTTAATGACTTTTAGTATGTGATATGACTCAATGAACAGTATTCTTTTATATACAGCGAACAAATAACAAGGCCAAGGATGTTTTCAATCTGTTGCATGTTTATTTGATCGCTTTTGTAATTTGAGTTCTATATGAATGAACTTTAAAAGTTTGGATTATCTATATATATACACGACTTGCGCTACATAAAGTAGAATAATAACTATTATTTCATGTAGTGGTTTACGTTATATCACAACCTAGCGGACCCGACTGACGATGTCCTGTACCACGTCTTAAATGTAAACTTTCGGAAATTAGCTGTAACAATTAGACCGTTTTGATGAAACTTTTTATCAGAAACTTATTACAATACCTAACGTCCAACAACCAATCGATAGCGTGTGAGTATGTGTATTAGTATGCTTTCAGAGATGTTGAATGTAGAAGCTGTATTGAATAAAAGCTTTAAGTCGTGTTAATTGAAGGTGAAAAGGTTGAATCTTAAACTTTTCTATACTGAAACTTAAATATACTTTTAAATAACTGACACGACTGCAGCTCAGACTGCCTGAATTCTATGGAAAACGTTTTAACATCAACAACAAAACCTGCACACTGCATTATGTGCTAGTTCTAGCGTGTTGAGATGCCCATTGAGGCGATAGTTCCCCGATAGTTCCTATTAGTATTCATAGATTGTTCTAACTTAAGCTGATACATTCAGCAGATCTTTTATAGTTTCCCAGGAGAGTATTGGCCTCATCCGCTTGTTCCTTAATTACAATTTAAAACATCTAGGAAGGGAAACGTACAATCAAAAAATATACAAAATGCACCTATGATGTGATTCAAGTAGCTCCTAATATTAGATCAGTACGTTCTGAGATGCCATGTTCCCTCATGCAGCTAAGAAGCGATTCAGGCAGCTGTTAATGCTGGATCAGTACCAGTAAATTCAATTTTACATCATTTTTATGTGCAAAAAATTGAGCCTACCCATCAGAAAGAAAATTCACCATCCCCAACAATGATGAAAAAGCGGAAATCTGTCTGAGAGAAAATTATGTTTCCAGTTTACAGTACAGGTTGATAAAATCAATTAATTTTGAAGATCAACGTGAAGTTGCAGCAAACTGGTAGGCCACAAAATGTTTACATGAAGCTCTTAAGTCATTATGCGGGTCAAAATGCATTAGGATAATGCATCATCATCTTCTGCACGGCAGGAAGCTGAATTTTCACGAAAATAAGGTAACAATCAGTGAAGAATTTCAAAAGGTGACTAACTATAAGCTTCAAAAGTGCATTGATGGTGGTAGTGACCATAAAAAACTAAGAACTTTATAAATGTCCTCAAACTAGTTCGGCAAATTATACAACCAAAAGTGAATGAGGTTGAGTTTCATACAGCATAAACATTCTTCTCCTTATATCCAAAATTTAGATTTAAACAATGCCACTAATCCTAAAGTCTTCAACAGAATGCCGGATCTCTAGTTTTAATGATTGTTTTGTTAATTTGTTTCATTCGTGATATCTAATCTTCAAGACTATACCATATAAATACCAGACAAGTGCAGAGTTAGTTTAGTTTCAATAGTAGTTTTAACTAATGTGGTAAACGAGAGCTTGAGTAGCGAATAGTGGAAATAAATTAATATTATAGAATGTAGATTATATAGGTGTTAATATTACAAAGCAAAATCTATTGTATTTTCTCATCAAAGTTGCTTGTCCATTTACAACCATTCCTCCAGTTCCAGTTTCCCCATAAACTGGATCTGAACTGGCTTCAAGGAGGTTAATGAATAGGATTCTTGAAATATAAATATAAAGTTATGTGAGTGGTTGTGGAAGGAAATGTATTCAAATTCATTATACAATGAATAAATGAAAAAAATATGATATTCTTTATGCATTTTGGTAGAAAAACAAACTAAAACAGTTTGGTATGAGAATGCGAATTATGTTAATGTGAATATTTAATGTTGAAAATGAACCATATGTTTTTTAAGACATATTGCAAAATGTGAATATCGAAGCTCATAACTAATTGATTCCCAGACAATGAATGCATAAGTATTCGAAATATGGGAAATATATTAGAGTTAGTACACATTGGTGTTCAATTTTGTCCCTATCCCATTACGAAAACGCTCATAATCGAGCTGGAAAATACCTCGCCTCAATTTATATAGACTAAGGCGGATAGTCTTTGCTGACTATTGTAACAAAACCCAAGATATTGGAGCTTCCAGTAAATTTTGGAAAATGAGAACTTTTTATCAAACTAACTCAAACTAACTAGATTCGCTTTCCAGCCCAGACTAGAGATAGATAGGTAAATATTACACAAGTGTATCTTGATATCACGTGGTATTTTGTCGAAATATGTGCATGACTTGATGATTAAATTTCAATTACATATTTTAAATATTTTTATATATTCAAGAATTTTTAACCTAATATTAATTTACAGCATGCACAGTGAATGTGAAACTCAACTCCTCAATCTTTTGCTATGATTTACTTTGTTGAGAAAACATCTAGGAACTCATGTTTGAAATTTCCCTGATGATGGGATTAACACTTCCGAAAGCTCGGATTTTTAATTTAATGTACAGTTCTCATTTTCCAAAATTTGCTGCAAGCTCCATTGATCTTTATCAAAATATTGTGATGAAGACATACATACATACATAAAAATTGATGTTTCGACTAATTTTAAGTAATTATCAAATTAAAGATAAATTATTCGAAACGTCAATTTTTATGTATCTCTTAAAAATTAATGAAAAAACTAATTTTGAAACAGAAGATACCTAAAGTCAAGAACATTTAGAAGCATTAATAAATCAAAAGGTGTAAGGAATAAGAAATTGAAGAAATTTATATCTATTGTAGTTAAAGTCTTTGCCAGCTATATTATGAGCAGTGTCTTATTGGGAACGTGGCAATAAAACACCAAAGTGGACTGGCCTTAATATATTTTCCAAGCCTTCGATTATTTATGTTTTCATCGTCTGGGAAATAATTAATTAATATTTTCGGTGGTTTGGAATTGTATTAATTCTAGTGAAAATTTCTAAATTCATAGGTTTCAAAATTATATTTATATGTATTGATGACAAAAAAATAAAATTTAGAAGAACTATAATTGTCTTGGAAGTTCTCTAGAAAGCAAATATTGAAGAGCAGTGATGATGTAGGATGAATATTATATATAATAGATGATGTTTATTGACTCTTTCACTTTCCGAAACGTTTGTTTCCGGACGCCACTGATACAATGTCGATGTACTCTCATTTTCCGTTCGTATCACCCTTTTGTGACAGCAAGTATGAATGCGTCGCGACGACGACACTACAGAAGAATGCATAATAGAAGCCGCCATTCATTTATTTCTCTTTGTTTTTCATTGATTTTTTTTTCTCAGACTGTGCGTGTCATAGAATATTTAATACAGAAGGATATAATCGTCTATGTTCAATAATCATTAAAATAATAAAAACAGATGGTTGTCACGTAGGCAGATACTTTGAAAATATATCATGTACGCTATAAGATTGTTATAGAACGTTTTAAATGAAAATCATTTTGGAATTCGGAAAAACCTAGCTATAACAACATCGCTTTGAAATTTTGGACTACATACTAAATTTTATCGCTTTCCAAGTGAACATTCGTGATTTTCTATTTTTTTGTAGTGTCGATTTGCTTTTAGTTGGATGTAATTTGATGTTGATTTTTTTAAAAACACTTGAGCAGTGTTAATATGTAAGAATTTTCTTAAATTCTGGTCTCCAAAGTGAAATTCACAAAAAAGTCCGCTCTTATCATTTCATGAGTGCATAAGTTTTGTGTATGAAAGAGTGCCTACAGTAGAAGGGAAAATAACGGTATTAAAATGGATTATATCGAATAAAGCGTGGTGATTGAATACTTGCGCTTAACAGAACTGAACCTAACGCAATTAGAAAATTGGCAGTGTCATATCACATAGTGTGTATCGTGGGTTTAAATGTAATAAAAATAAACAGGTCTCTCATACCAAGTGATATTTCGAATTAAATATCTCGATGGGTACCATGATGTCATGCGAGCAAACTGGAATACACATTCGAAGTTGTTACCTAAAGCAAGAACTTTTTTTTTAACATTGGAGGAGTCATTGATCCATCAATAAGTTAGTTTCAGAATAACATGAGGCGATAAAATGAAAATGCTGAGAAAGTTGTTACCTTGTATAGGAACAAGTCACTAGCTTGCAATTGGAACAGTCGGAATAGTTTTCAATCAGTTAGGCAGTTGTAGAGCACACTTCTACTGAGAGGGGCAAAAATATAACAGTCTTATTTTGTATGAGCGCTGGCAGCCACTTTTTACCGCCATTTTTTGTATTTCTACCAAAGAAAAAAGGGAAACAAGCCAAAGAAGTGAAAGCCGAAAAGAAAGGAAAACAGCCATTAACTGAATCATCTCAATTAGAAAAAACTGCTTGCGTAGTATGTTTAGAGGATAACGACGAGGACTGGATACACAGCTCCAGCTGCTATAATTGAGCTCATTAAGCTTGTACTGACATTCTAGAAAGTTCAGACGCCTATATATGTTATCGGTGTCAGATGTATTGAAACTGTCCGATTCTAACGGTTTGGAGTGAAGTCTGTTCGGTACTAGGTGCGATTTGCACAGACTGTGTTTATACTCAATAAAGCTGAATTCATGTTTTAATAGTATATTACGTATTATGAGTTGTAAGTAACCCATTAAGCACGAAGTGAAAAATTTTATGCACGAAGCCGCTGCGTAATGGGCTTACAACTCGTGTAACGTACTATATTTGTTCTACGTCCATTCATGCATGCTACTTAAGAAAACGTGTCCTATTTTTGAAGAAATTGCATAATGTGCCGCCTACATTTAGGGGCATCACTCTTTCAATCCTAAATATATCTCGCTAATGCTAAAAGTTTTTATGTTTTTTAATTGAGTAAATAGACCAAATAAATTCTTACGTAAATAAAAATTTGATTGTAATTTAATTAAACCAAGAAGTTTAAATTTTCTTTTCATTACGTGCATGTTATTGTTAAATGTCATTTACAAGGAATGTTTACAGTGCGATTTTTGACTTTTACAGAAATGGGCGTACAAAAATATGTTTATGCAGAATTTACAATTTTGTTTGTTTATTTTGAATTTAATATTTTTGTTGAGAGAGTTGTCAATAAAGATGCGTTTTCCAGAAAGTTTCAACGTGAATTAACAAAATATATTCCATAGTTTCTCATTCATATAATGATTAAGATAAAGCAAACAATAAGAAAAACAACCTCAGAAAGTGTAACTCTTGGTTATTACCTCCCATCACAAATTATTCATTGATACCTGATCACAAATCATTCATTGATACCTGATAATATAAAGTATATTTTCTATAAATTGAATTTAATTAAACTCCCTTCTACGACTTTTACAGAAAAGCACCAATCAGGCACTTCTGCACCCATACCTAGAAAATATTTTGTACAAGACTCTACATCTTATTGCTCTGCTCCTAAAATACGGGAGCTCTTGTTAAAGTAGGGTTTTTTGTCCTACTTTTCAAGGTCTTAAAAGGACTCTTTCGAAGTAATTAGGCCTTTGATGAAATGGTCAAGACAGTCGTAGATACTTTTCTGTTTCCATGGCTTGCCTTTAGAATCAACAGTTGTTTTCTGATATGCCTATGGTCTTAAGGTGTTGAATCAGTAACCTAACAGAAGACCGAACATCAGTTTAATGTCGTTTCTGGTCATTCCAGAAATTCCTTAGACTTCGGGCTGTTTTGGGCCTGGAGTGTTTCATCAGTATCTTTAGCTGTCTGTTTAGTTCGTTATTGATGTGGCATCGCATAAGGGCACCGTAGGGCTCTGGTATGGGTTTTCTTAGTTGCTGTTAGTTAATGCTTTTGAAGTTTTCTGCACAACCATACTAGCTTGAACATGCACTCAATAGTTTTCAGGATCTTTGTGGCCACTTGGTTATCGGAGAGAATGTGAATGTACTTTGTAACCAAACACGAAATTGTGATTTTGACTTATATTCAATCGGTTTGAATATAGAAACCCCACTGTTTTTATGTCGATGTACTTAGCGATTTTTGCTTTTTTCTGTCCATATTACCCTTGAGTAACAGTGGGTGTGAGACTACCAAGAATAGTTTTATCCAACTTTAGTTAATCGAAAGCGATTGGAAACTGAGACTATACATAAGATACCCACAAACACAAGTAGAAGAAGTTTTTTCACCGAACTACTACTAAGGTGTGTAAAGAATTCTCACCAAAAACAAAATGCACCCTCACCACATTTACTTGAAACTGTAATTAACTAGAGTTGATTTTGAAAGAAGACATTTTTCAGCTTTTCTGTTTGGAGATGAAGCCACGTTTAATAAAAATTGTTGTGTTAATATAAATAACTGGCAGTATCATCCTTTAACTAATCCATATCACATAGTGATAGTCGTTGAATGTAAATATGTTGTCGGATCATATTTTTGAAAAAAATATTCATATGTTGTGTATTAAGATTTTCTAGTCAACCATTTACCTCTTTTATTGGAAACAGTCACACTTCGTACACGTCAAAGTATGTGGTTTATGCATGATGGTGCGTCTGCTCACGCTAATCAATATATTAATTAGAAACTGAATGAAGTATTACCTGAAAAATGGATCGGAAGAAATAGTCCAGTGCAGTGGCCATCAAGGTCATCAGAATTCAATTTCTAGAGCCACATTGAAAACTAAGTGTACAAAATACCTTCAACAACAAGGGATCACAATATAGAGAGAATACTGAATTAATTTCGCAATGCTAGGGTGTTTCATTTGAAAAAATGTAGTTTTGATATGGCTCAGCGTTCTGTAACGCTTTGAAAGATTGTAAATAATTTTACAATGTGAAGACTAATAATGACTAAGACAAAGAAGGCACTGAACTTTATGACACTAATCAATCATCCTGTATACTGATCAAAATTCCGTGAATCGCTCTGTTAAAATAAGAAAATATATTACGTAATCCAAGCAATATGTCACATAGTTTCCAATCATATTTGACGATGAAGTCCTGTTTCACGAAACAACAATTGTGTATAATGATAGTTGATGTAGTGGAACATCTTTGTTCAGCTCCTAGGAAGTTGGCAAAATCCAATTTAATAGAATGACTAGTAATTTATTAGTCTTATTTATAAGCCACTGTTAAATAACCCATGCGGAAAGTGATGAGGGTAATAATATGCTTCCAGATTATTAGATTGACTTGACATTTTCGTGAGAGATTATTTCGTGGGAATGTATTCGATTTCTCTTTTTATGAATTTTCTTCTTTTGTCTTGAGAAAACAAATATCATATTTTCCTTGATGCCTGTCATCAGCAACCACGAAAATAGAATTCCGGGTGTATTTCGTTGAATTGTTACATTGAAATATATCAAAAAGACGTCGAATTCTATTATATTTCTTTTCATGAAATTGTGTTCAACGAGATAATAAAACTCCAGAATATTCTTCTATAAACAGGGTAATGTAGGAGATATAAGATGGGAATTCCAGTGATGAAAACATACTTTTGTTTTTAAATAATGTAAAAATTACAATGGAAGATTTTGGAATGGAAGTGTCGTCATAAATACGAAAGTGGTTCAAAAAAATACGGATTGCTATAAAATATTTCATTATTAAGTTACAGGGCAGAGATTTTTTACAGTTTTCACATACTTTTGCCACCTCTTATCATCATCCGGAAGGTTTCGGGTGTCTTTTTCGTAAAAATCCACGAGATGTCACGTAACCATTCGCGTATGATGATTTTCGAATCGCAGTCCCCCAAACCAAACAAATAATAGTGGCATGGTGACAAATCGGGACTATAAGGAGGGTGTTTCTGTGCTTTATAACTACACCCGGCTGTTTTCTACGATTAGTAAGAGACTAGTATAGCTTCTAGTGCAACCAATTCTATGATGCTGATTTCTTCGCTCTATTATTGGAAATTTTTTATATTTGAACCACCCTCGTATAGTAAAACTTGTCATACAAGATATCAAGCACCAGTTACTGCTTTGTCATGAAATTATGATCAATGTGACAGATTAGATTTGTTCTACAAGAAAGAGTGGTAATTCTATGGTTTTTAAAGTATTGAAATCAATATCTGTTCAATAGAATCCCAATATCATTCTCCTTTTATTACAATAATTTATGAATTACTATGATCCTGAAAGAAAACATTCAGTTTTATTATTTTCATTAGATATTATCGATAAATTAGATACAAATAACTGTTTTCTGATGAATTTCTACCTATGTTGGATGATGTAGTATTGAAAAGATGAGGGAAAACTAAATCTAATGTCTAGAGAAAGAGTATATTTGGGTAGAAATTGTGCAAAATCTAGTTAAATGACCGATATTCTATAATTCTCAATAGATATTTAGGATTTCTCGCAAGAAGGATTAGTTAAACAGTAGGGTGTGTCTCCCCTTCTGGTATGATCTGTGTAGAAATGTTAAATCTCAATATATTCCACCACAAAACCTAGACTTAATGTACACTAAAATCTTCCTCGTGATGCACTCTATCGCTGGAAAATTCGGTCATCAGTTTCCTAGTTATTTACGAATGTACAAAACAGCAGAAAGATTTATATCTTTGATTTTAAATATGTGCTGAATCTCGATTTATTTCACTGAACCTCCACATATTTTGAATCGAAATCTTCCTTTTAAATCATTTTATCGATTGATTCAAACCACTTGAAAATCGGTTCATTATTTTTTGAGTTACGTAGATCTTTGATCTTAAATATATGTTGAATCTCGACATATTCCACTAAACCTTGATATATTACATATTAAAATCTTCCTTCTGAATCACTCTATCGATTGGTTTCAACCGCTTGAAAATCCGTTCATTATTTTTTGAGTTACTTAAGATATACAAAACAACAGCAGCCCATTGATCCTAAATATATGCTGAATCTCGATACATTCCACTAGACCTCGACATATTATATACCAAAATATTTCTTCTGAATCACTCTATCGATTGGTTCAAACCGCTTGAAAATCCGTTCATTCTTTTTTGAGTTATTTACAGATATACAAAACAACAGCAGCCCATGTAGATCATTGATCCTAAATATATGCTGAATCTCGACACATTCCACTAAACCTCGACATATTATATAACAAAATATTTCTTTTCAATCACTCTATCGATTGCTTCAAACCGCTTGAAAATCCGTTCATTATTTTTTGAGTTATTTACAGATATACAAAACAACAGCAGCCCACGTAGATCATTGATACTAAATATATGCTGAATCTCGATACATTTCACTAGACCTCGACATATTATATACCAAAATATTTCTTCTGAATCACTCTATCGATTGGTTCAAACCGCTTGAAAATCCGTTCATTCTTTTTTGAGTTATTTACAGATATACAAAACAACAGCAGCCCACGTAGATCATTGATCCTAAATATATGCTGAATCTCGACACATTCCACTAAACCTCGACATATTATATACCAAAATCTTTCTTTTCAATCACTCTATCGATTGCTTCAAACCGCTTGAAAATCCGTTCATTATTTTTTGAGTTACTTAAGATATACAAAACAACAGCAGCCCACGTAGATCATTGATACTAAATATATGCTGAATCTCGATACATTCCACTAGACCTCGACATATTATATACCAAAATATTTCTTCTGAATCACTCTATCGATCGGTTCAAACCGCTTGAAAATCCGTTCATTATTTTTTGAGTTATTTACTGATATACAAAACAACAGCAGCCCACGTAGATCATTGATCCCAAATATATGCTGAATCTCGACACATTCCACTAAACCTCGACATATTATATACCAAAATATTTCTTCTGAATCACTCTATCGATTGCTTCAAACCACTTGAAAATCCGTTCATTATTTTTTGAGTTATTTACAGATATACAAAACAACAGCAGCCCACGTAGATCATTGATACTAAATATATGCCGAATCTCGATACATTCCACTAGACCTCGACATATTATATACCAAAATATTTCTTCTGAATCACTCTATCGATTGGTTCAAACCGCTTGAAAATCCGTTCATTCTTTTTTGAGTTATATACTAAACAGCAGAAGCAGACGTAGATGTTTGTTTTAAAATATGTGAAGAATCTCAATACATTCCAATTCCAAATGCTCAGTGGGTTTCCGAGATTTCAATATCTAAACTTATTATAGAGAAATGTTGTAGGTGGTATAAAATTAAAATCTGGCGGCAATGTATAACTTTACACGCGTATTCACTTCACTGTTGCCATAAGTAGTATTATGATTTTCACCATCAGAAATTAATATTCGTGTGGGAATATTTATTGATACAATTATTGATCCTCGTTCAATATGTTTCCAAAATATAGGGTTACAATAAAGAAGGCGAACCTCGGTATTAAGTACGTAATGTTTTGAGTTTTAAAAGCAGTGGTTTTCTGAGTAGACGAGAATCAAATACTAGATAATAAATTGGCCAACAAGATCCCTAGATCTTTTATTTCTATGGCATTTTTTGAAATCAGAGGTTTATGTAGACGGACCGAAGAATGTACTGAATCTACAGGATCAAATTAGAGACTAGTTAATACAAGTTCAGTAAGTAGCTTTAAAGATGTTAAGTGTTGATTAATTTAATACAAAAATTTCGTTAACCGCCGAATGAATAATTAGACGACTTTTTAGGAGTATTAGACATATTGGAAGATCAATTTTTTTACTTATAAAAATCAATGATCACCTCATCGTCTTTATTTTCATACAATTATGGAAATCAATCTATTTCAAGATTTTTATATATCAATCCATATTTTTCAGTGTTTTTTCTACATTTTTTTTATTGTAATTACTTCATCCTTCTATTTAATGTCTTTCTCTTTTCTCCGTTTCTTGGTTATGAAGCTTTTTATTTTTATTATTCTCTCCTCCATTCATGATTGTTGAGGTTCATAAATATATACATCAACGTTAGCTCCTTCACATGATTTATCTTTGATACATAAATGGAATTATGATCAATTTTCTTGTGTAACTCCCATTACTTTATATCACATGAGATGAAATTCTAACCTAAATTCTAATCACTCAATTATACGAATGTCACTTTAGAAATGTTGACAGCCTAATTGAGATCGTTTAATCAAGTTACTCTAGAAAGAGAGAGGAATGGCGGCACAAACGTCGCGGCGTTCGCGACGAGACGACGTCGGCATCTTCATCTCATTTCCTTTAATAGCCGATATAATTTCAGCAACAACGTTATTGCTACATAAATATATAAATTGTTATGGATTTTTTTCTATCTTCAAACAAAATATACAGATAAACCAAATGTTGATGAAAATTAAACAGGTTAAAGAACTAATTCGAAATACCTCTGCAAATACATTGCATTCTTAATTCGGAAACGCTTCTCATCTAGTCAATGACCAACAGATCTTCACTTTTCCTTCCTACTTGACATCACCAATCTCCTTTCTATATCAAATATATAAAAATGAGAACGCGACATCAGCATAATTGACTTACAACTTTGCGTAAAATGAGTATAAATTTATAACTATCATTAACAAAATTGTAAGAAAGTTTCTGGCGCTGCGTATAGGATTATTCGTACAGAAACATATACGTATCCTGGTCAGCTTCAGTTGTTTAACGAAGATTCATCGAACCCTTCCAGAGGAAATTGGAATGCAGAGGACATCATTCGTGATCATCCTATTGTAAGTACCTATATTTCCTTCGGTTTTACTTATGAGCATTTTTAACGATATTACCGACGAAAATTTACTTTATTTAATAGCCGAAATAAATTTAAATTCTGACAATCCGCTCTCGATATTAAACCAATAAATTTTTTTCTGAAATATCTCGAAATATTAATAACAATAATTTATTGATCTCTACAGCTATCAATAAATTATCAGCTGATATTGATGGATACGTCGCCCTTTATAACGAAATTATCAATCTCGAAAATACTAATGAATTCATAATTAAACTTGTCAAGAACAATCACTTTATCGTATTTGAATCTTTCAAATATAGAATTATTCGAATTAAATGAACTTGAATCTCTACAAAGCTCCCCTTATTATCGATGAACATCCTTACCAATTAGTATAATCTTCTAGATCTTTAATCTGTGTCACTCCGAAGACAATGCTCATAATAATCAAAACTCCTAGTTTCCAATCAAACACTTTTCTAACTCATAAAATTTATCCTATTTCTAATAATGAACACGTAATGATTTCACCAACCGTATCTTTCAATGCCACTAATAATTGGTACAAAGAATGCAGAGGAGAGGAGAGAAATGGATTACCTGATCTGTACGAAACCCATTAGATCTAGATGTCAAATTCCGAACGTTCAAAACTGTACGAAAACAACTATAACTGAAAATTTTTATAGAGAAACTAACAAAGTACTTTTCTTGTGTATCGTTAACACCACAAAAATACAAGAGAAAACTGTCAAAACCAGCAGCCTCTTAATGTCATAGTTAAATATAGAAGCCTGAATGGTAAGAAGACTGTTAACGAAATATCACTTCGAAAAATCGTACCAATGAAGTTAATGCCCGAGCACAAATTAGTAATCGAAAGACTCAAAATTCCTGAGTCTCGTGGACAAATACGACCCATAGAAGAAACATTAGTTCTACCTCTCGATCGGCCTCAGCATCACTGCATTATTTTTGATAATTTACGTTTCAGCATCTTTATTAACTATCCTTCTAAACAAGAAATGCTTTTTGGACCAAAACTACAACGCGTTCAAGTAAGAATTTTACCAGATTTTCTTGAAGAAGCAACGAAGACTTCGAGGACGAAGAACGAAGGACCTTTGGGGGAGAAATGTGAACGTCACTTCAAGAATAATGCGAATTATAAATTCTCGTACAAATTGTCATGGTCATTATTTTTACGTATAACACGCAAAGTTGTAACTATCATTAACAAAATTGTAAGAAAGTTCCAGTTTTTGTCATTGTGTAGAAAATAAAGTTTTTTAAAAAGTTATTCTTAAGTGAGTGAAACATTTCTATATTATTAGCCTTTTGATTTCTATTGATTTTATAATAAAATTATGTTTTATATATTCTGTTCAATTCCTCTCCTAAAGCACCGCTTTAAGCTCTGTCAAGTTGTTTGCAGAGGATCCCCAAATTCGAATGCGCTTTCCTAGCTTTCTATATATTTGACTAGATAGAGGTCGTAATTGGAGGCTGATCCATTCCAGCCTCTTATAAATAATCTTTGACGATTAGGTAGAGGTTTACTTTATCGTAAAAATAAAATTTAACCCTATAATTGACGCAAAAAGTACCGCATACTCTTCTAAAACAGTATATTCCTTATAGAAACTCCAACCCAAAATTGAGTTTCCTTTTCTATCAGCAACATTGTATTGAGTAAATTGTTCTTTTTGTCTTCTTTTTGTGGTCATATGGTGACTCCAAACACATGTGGGAACAAAACATTACTCCATTTAGCGTAATTCCAGTTTTTGTGTTTCGTAGCAAAAGTATGAACATTAAAGCTATCATTATACTAGGATGCTAGCATCCTGGACTGCTATTTTATTTCAATTTTTTGCCAGTTGTCTATATGGCCCTAACGAATGAAGAGATGTTGTTGCTGATGTTACTAATTAAGAAAAGAAGGCGTCGTGCAAAAAGGAAGTTTAGTGTGGACTCCTTTTTAGCTGTCCGTCGTGTTAATTAAATAATTATTTAAGAATGTCACTTCCTTCTTTCAAAGAGCTTCTAGGCTACATCCAAAGATACAAGATACAAGATTCCTCAGACCAATTTCACCCGAAGAGAAACTAGTCATAACTCTGATCAAACTGCGTTCGCGCGCATATGTCAAATAGAGCGCCTGCTCGGATGCTAGCAACCTAGTATTATGCGCCGCATTTGAACCAATGCCCCACAATCGATTTTGTGCATCTCGGGATGCAAAAAACGACCGGCTGCTCGCATTTCATTATTCCAGCAGGGATGCATAAAATCGAGCCTCCAGGTGGCTGTTTTAGCCTCCGATGCTGGCATCCCTAATCTAACCGCTCCCATTTGATTTAATGCCCCGCTAACCTCCCAGATGCTAGCATCCTAGTATAATGGTTAGCTCAACTGATGAAGTTCTTAAAACAAAAATCGATCATCGTCTATATATGTTGTTTTTTTACGGCCTAATTTTAGTCTTCTAGTGTAGTTGTCGATTTGACTCAACCGATAAATGACTCAAATGCATCACAATTACAACGAATATCTTGTACCCAAGCTACGACTCTTGCAGCATCGTTAGTGTAGAAAGTCATTTCGATGAGATTAAAAATTCTGAATTCATAATTTTCAATATCAGGTTTTTTTGTTGGAATAAACAAGATAACAAATTAATCTTCTGCTGCTTTCCAAATTAAAATTTCTGACAAAAACATAAATTTCAATCTTTGATAAAAAATGCTATAAATATGATGAAAATGCTCCGTATAAAATAATGATTAGATATCTCTCTTTTAATCGTTTTCTTATTTTTAATCGTTTTATGAATATTATTTCCTTATAATGAAATAGAGGGATGAAAAATTTAGAATTTCTAAGCGATTCTTCTCCCCCCCTTTTCATTTAAAGTCTCCAATCCTCTTTCTTTATCTTATATATCATCAGCTTTTTGATTTCTATCGATTTCTAGTACGGACTCTTCAAAATTATAGTAAATTTTGGAATGTTTCTCTTCTAATTCATTGAAACCTATTTTCAACGCTGGGGTAGATTTATACACACGTGTTTCTTGTTTACTTAATTAATTTATTCATTCTGTAACGTTTTTCATATTCATTTATAATCTTTCTATTCGTGGGGTTAATTAATAGATACTTTTTCTTACGTTCTTAATTTATTTAAACACTATACAATACACTAACAACAATTTACTTATCAATAAAATAAATTCTGTGATTACTTTTACTAATTCATTCTATTTACGACGACTATTTATTTAAAACTAAACTAACTGCGATTACACAAATCATTTATATACCTAAATAAAAGTCTACAAAGTTTTAGAATAAAAAGAAAAAAAGAAAGAGATAAATAGACTTTCCTAAAAATTATTTAGAAGAAATAATGTACATAAACCGCCTGCTACTAAAACAATTATATACAAATAAACATCAAACGAATTCCATCATTGTGAACGACGCCCGAGAAAGGCGCCGCGCGAATTCGCCGATTTCTTAAAATTTCATAGTAACTGAACAGGATCGACCTAGGAATCCATTTTGCTAATTTGTTCGTAACAATACGTTTACAGAAAGTACAGTAAACTATTCACTATTCACTAACCATACACTAAGCACTTATTACTATATTAAATTTCTCACAAAAACATAAATTTCAATTTTTCATAAAAAGTGCCGTAAATATTATGGAAATTATTTATACGAAATAATTATTTAATATTTCTCGTATTCTTTTTTATGTGAACGTTTATTATTAATTGTTTTTTGAATTTTATTTCCAAAAATGAAATGAAGAGCTGGAAAATTTGGAATTTCTGCTTCCACTGCAGCCATAATCAAGAGAAGGGGGTAGAGTACGTATCTGTTTCTACTTTGAGACCATCACCAAGAAAAGGAGTGTAGGGGTGACATTTCCTCAGTTAATCTAGGAAATAATCTCATTCCGCCCACTTCACGTAACAAATCACCTCTCTTGATGGATTTTAAGACCTCAATCTGTCTACTATTTGGAATTACGAGGGCTGCGGGTTACGTTTTGATATATGGCAATACTTATGTGAATCTGTCAAATCTGATATCTGGCATTTTTAATGGTGAACGTACCCGGAACGTATTGTCATAGGAGTGATATTCGATTTGTTTACAGATACTTGAAACGTTTATCTTGGTCTAAAAATGGAATCAAATCGCGAACATTTTCACGCGATGCTTTTCCATTAATTTCGACGTGGATTAAACCAACGACAGTGCTTATCAACTCGTTTCGACTTTTGGTGATGGAGGACCTTCTCGAGCCACCGTTTTTCGCTGGTTTTCCGATGATATACCGTGAGGTTGAGGCCCTTTGGGCACTAGTTACACTCGCATACATTCGATATTACATGACCATTTGGTTGTCACAAAGACGTGATCACGTTGGATACCGCTTAAAAGAAGCTTGTGTCGATTGATGCAAAGAAATGCTGAAGTAATTCAATCGAGGTGCTTCTGGGAGATCTGACGCATACGTTCAAACAAAAACGTTTTTGTCAAAACATCAGGCGAACAGTCCATGTTTGGCACTTGATGATTTCTTTTTATTTCCACAGATAAAAAACATATAGCGAGGTCAACGTTTTTCTGCACCTGAAGAAGCGGAATGGAATAAACGTTTCGACAATTGCTTCAAACGTAATGTATTGATCTCAATTGAGAATATTTTGGAAAACAATAAAGCCATATCCAAATATAAATATTTGTTTTTATTCGTCTCTGTCAAAATTCCCAATAATTATTCCGCTGAATTTGCTTATTGTTGACGAATTCTTGAGTTTTGTATTTATGAACAATTTCAAAAATTTTCTTTGTCTTCTTTTCACCTGTATTCCAAGTATCTCAAAATTTTTGTTATATAATTTATTTGCTATTCCATAGTTTGTTAATGCAGTATTATTTTGAGCATCGTCATGACTACTACTACTTTTAAAATATTGGGATGTCTGACCTATGTAAACGGTATCAAAATCATTACAAAGAATTTCATATTTGACTTAATATTATGAATTAATGAACACAAACCTGTTTTTCCAAAACAAGTGTTTTAAGGATTTTACATGAGTATCTGAATATGACAAAAACTATTACCAGGTAGGTGCCTCGAATTTTCAGCGCGTGCAAAAGCAATTTGGAGTAGAATGTTGTGAGTGATTTTTAGAGCTCTGCCACCTGGATCAAGAAAGTGATCCAAAAGAGATTTCATTGAGTGGCAACCACGAGAAGCACCAAATAGTAGTGACTACTACATTTTGAAACTGCGCCGGTTGTTTTTTGATTGACTTTAACGAAACAAACACAATTGTGAATTCGGCAAAATTATCGAAAAAAGCCGCGGGAAAAAATTAACATTGGAAACGGATATTATTCATGAAACATCCGAATGATGATTGTTTATCCTTCTTTTGAATAAGTTTATCATAGAATAATGATCTTCCTCCTATGCAATCTTAACTCATGATCTGAGAGTGGAACGAGAGTTATTGTAGGTAATAACTCACACAGTTGAATGCTATGTTTTATCTAATTCCTCATATATAATTGACTTCATGATAAAATAGATATAGTATCTTTGTCTCCTGATATTCCTTATCAGGAGCAAAGTATATGTTGGATAATCAATGTATAAATTAATAGAAGTAGATAAGAATGTTTAAAATATTGGAGATAGTGATACAACCCTGTTTCAAGCTCCTATATAATAACTGGAAATATCCCCATTCTATAAGTGCGTGATTGCGTGTATAATCGGGGAAATTTGTAGAGCAGGGATGTGGTATAACCAGATATGTTTCTGTGTTGCCCTACTTTATCAAAATACTGAAGTGGGGAGGTTTGAAAATCGGTAATTACTACTCCAATTGCCCTGGGGAAAGTTGAAACTGAAAATGTATTTGGATGAACTGGATAATGGATTCTACACCGAACAAAACGTTCCAATTTTTGTTTATTTATCATCATTTTCATAAATGTTATAGAGATAGGATTACAATCCTTATAGTTTAAAAATTAGAACGCATGCAGTGAACTATGTTCAATGGGGGTGGGTTTATTCGAGTAAGGTAGAAAACTATAGTGACAAATTGCTCTTGGTAGAAATTAGTTGTCCTTTATCATTATTTAGCAACTTGTTTCGTCCACTGCTGGACATGAGCCTCCCTCAAACTAAACCATTTTGCTCGGTCTCAGGCTTTTTCATATCCTCCGTCAATCGCGTGCAGTTATTCCGCTTCCTTTCAGAACCAGTCGGTTATCATTTTTCTATCAGAAAGTTTTTTTTTTTCGGTGAATGTAACAATGATATTGCTAAAGCTACTTCTCAACTACTTTAAGAAAAGAATCAGCCTCAATAGGAACTCTAATGGATGAAAGCGGGAGTACCACGAGAAATTCTCTACAACCTAACCAAACTTTAATTTTTTAGAGGCGCTGGAAGTATGATCAATTATATCGGTTCACAATAACACTTGTACAAAACGTCTGAAAATTTGGATGATATTCACAATGCCTCATAAAGCTTTCACAAAATTCTAAACGTCTGACTGGATCATCTCCTGAGAGTTCGTGAGTGAACTAGTTGAACTTTCTTTGGGTGCAGTTTTTCTTTGAACACTTCACTAGAACGATTGACTAGTACTTTGTTGTGCAACAATTTCTATATTAGTTGAGTGAGGGTTGCCATCCAATCATTGCAAAATAACTAACTTTGCATCGTTGCTTATTCCTGGTCTTCCAGGTTTCTTAGCATCTTTCTTACTTTCTTTTTTATCAAATTTTGCTTCAATTTTGCTTACCAAGCTTCTAGTAAATTTAAAATCTATTTCGTTCAATAAAGAACATAATTTTGAAATCTATCACCGTGAACTTTTTTACGATAATAATAAAATTAAAGTTTTCTGAAATTTGTTCATTACTTTCTTATTTATAATAATATATGAGGTTCATAATAACAATTCTGATAATAGTTATATTTCCCATTTTTTGTCGCAATAACTCAAAATACTTTGAGTTGTTTTAATAAATTAAAAAATATTTTGCAGAGTTTCTAGGAATCCCGCATTCAGGTAAGCCACATCAACTGATTGTTGACCATAACCCAAAACGATTTAGATCACAGTTTCCGAACAACGTGGTCATGATCTACGAGAAAATTTGATTTTTTTGTCCGTTGATTCTTCCATGATATTTGTTTAGTCATATAACATTTCCATGTTCTAATCTAAACAGTTTCAAACCGATACGATTTATGGTGTTACAGAATTCTAATTATTCAATTAATTGAGAAAATAAATTTGGAATACAAGCGAATTGGAACCCATGAAGTGAGAAACGTTAAATCAAGATGACAGCACTGAATGTCACAAGCAGGGCCGCCAGCCACTCAGAACGAAAAACCGACGTTTTCGCAGACAGCCACTACAAAAATAAACCGTAGAGTCTGAATTCTTCAACAATTAGTCCAGTGAATTCGGAATTCTATCAATATACATGGATTTGCGTGAAATTTTGGAATTAAGTCTTCAAATTCTACCATATTTCAATATGTGCAAATTATTGTAAGGGGTTAAAACTACCCTTTATTGTTAAAATTGAATAGAATATATTCAGAGCATTTATAAAGTCGAAAAAAACATTTCTAAGATTAAAATAAGAATCGCATGATGTCTTAAGATCCTTTTTATGTTTTTCAACCCTTGACCAATGTATTCCAGCTCTTAAAAACCAACCCGTTATATGTTAAAATTGAAAAAAAAACAATTATAGTACTGTATCTTACTTAATTTATATTAAAAGTGTTCTTTTTATTGTATTCATTTAAAATGTTTTTTATCCCCAATTTTTCACCCTTAGAATCATCCTTTATTGCAAAAAAGTTATAAACAAGTCTTAAGCCTTATTTACACTACAAAATGTTTCTGCTCCTGATTGAAAAAAATGTGTTCGTTTCAGGTATAACTCTCTTAATTTTTGAGCTAGGTAGTCGATTAAAAAACCATTTTGTAAAGAAATTCATAATCTATTATGCTAAAAAGGCTTAATCAGTCACACATCTTTCATATCTTCAAATTATTTTAAATAAAAAGGGTGAAAACTACCACTTATTGTCAACATTCTATCAAAAATAAAAGTTGAAGCATTTACAAAGTTGAAAAAACATTTGTAGGATTAAAATAAAGATTGCATGATATTTAAGGATAATATTTATGTTTTTAACTCTCAATCAATGTGTTTCATCCCTCAAAAACTAACCCAACATTTACACGATTAAAGAATTTATTTGTAATTGCATCAATCAAATTATTAAGCATCAAATGTTTTAAAAACGAAGTACAACTCGTGCTTTTTTTTTCAAATCTCAGAAATATGATTTGAGCATCTTTATGTTTAAAAGGGAAACATTCCAAGGGCTCCAAAAAGGTACCAGTCACACGCTATTGTGAATTTGAAAGGTCATATTTCGGTTAATTCTGAAGTTGAGAAAGAAAATTTAAAAAAAACTTGTTGTTTAGGAGTTTCAACGTATTTTTCAAGTTATTTTCAATAATAGACAATTTTTTGAGAAAATTAAAAAATGCTTTCTCCATTGTAACCATAATTTGTTTCAGAATCATGCTCTCTAAATCATTCAAACTTCTTGATCCTATCATTTGCATTCAATTGAAGTGATTTGCGAATTTTTAATATCTTATCACCTATATATAATTGGGGCGGCAATATCAAGGGTACAAATAACGTTTTTTTCTATTAACTAAAGACTATATAGTCAATTCTCCATGATGGAAACTATTCCAGCTCTTGCGATTCACCTCTAAAACAGTACTCTGTACTAAACTATATCATGTCAGTAAAAAAGCATTAATCAACAAGAATAATTTTACGAGAAATATAATTATTATTGATGTATATACGGGATCATAATAATTACGTAACAACGGTAATTTGACAAAAAGTATTTACTCCAAAATAAATGTATTGAACATCCTACATTTTGGAGTAGATGCTAATAAAGTTTATGCACTTCAAGGTGCTATGCGGGATTTTCCCGGGAGTTTTGAGCACGCATACCAAAATATTTTTCAAGATTACAGAAAAATAAATGAAATAAAAAAAGTTTCCGGCATCATGGAGAAATTTTAGCCCTCGTCACATATTTCAAATAGGTATGCCAGATTCTTGCGGCAAAAAAAGTGGTTTGCGTCATTTTTTTATAAATGCCAATAAAATTAACTGTCGAAAACATTGAGAAAATTAGTACCCACGATGACAGTAAAACATTTTATCATTTTTTAATAATTTTTTTTACATTGTTTCCGCGCATATCGAGCCTAAGTTATTCCTAGACTTATGTTGTATTTATTTAAGTAAAAAAATTTGGTTTCACTTTCAGTGCTACCGGTTATAAATTTGACCGTTTTTCACTTATTCAATTTTCCAAAATCTTTGGTTCACTAAATAAGTTCCACCTTTAATAATACATAACTCGGTTTCTATTAGGTCTATAACAAAAAAAAACATTCTTTCCATTTTTTTTAAGCAAAATTTATCCTGTTTGCAGTTTTTTCTATAAAATCTTGTTTTGAGTTATTTGTGAAAAATCGATTACAGAGATACTCCTAACAAAGATTCAAAATTTCAATCATTTCAATATGTCAAAAAGTATTGATTTTTCGAAATATCTCCATAGAACAATTTGTGCATAGAATTCTATCTATCGATTTCTTTTCTTAGTTTCAACAAAAAAAATTACTACCTCTTAATTGGGGTGGTATTCACCCGCAGAGTAAAAAGACATATCGGCATGGGATAGACTTTCTAAGGTATTTACTATCTACTGTTAAAATTTCAAACAAATCGATGCGTCTTGATGGAAGTCTGAGATAAAAACCTTTGTTCACTGGACTAAATCATATATTTTACATAATTCTGTCATTATCAACGATTCATCCACTCACACGGCTTTTGCACTAATGTTTAATTCTAATTCTAATCTTCTAATCTAAGCTATTTTTATGCTGAAATGACAAAAAATTTGAAAAACTTCAGTAAACTATCAATAACGCTGCTCATGAGAATTGATAGTCGACAGCTATTCACGGAGAATAAATAATTTTTAATCTTCAAAAAACCATATACAAATGAAACTGATCGAATGGTCTACTGGGGTAGGAAGGGTACTATCAAGTGATCACTACCCGATTAACCCTATCAGTTTACGAACAATAATAAGCTTGATCCGGGTTAGTTACAGATCATGACCGGTTTAACCCGATCGTACTTAAAAGTTCTCTCAAGATAACAAACATATTCGAAATGCCATCTATTTATTTCCTTTGCGTCTCACCAATACTTTACTGGATTTTTAAGGGTTTGATAATGGTTGAATTGAACATTTTCCCTCAAATATTTTGACCAACCCGCAATTTATTGAATCCACGTACGTGTTTATTAGCTTGGTATCCCTAATCTGTTTCAGAAGGTAATACTATGGCTGATTAGAATGGTTAAATTTTAGATCTATCTTTACTAATTTCAGCAAATCACACCCGGTCATCTTTGATATAATAATGAAGATAAGAAAATATATATTTTCGAATTGAAGAGAGTTAGCATGGATAACTTGCTATAATTGTTTTTGAAAGTTACGTACCTTAGTATTCCTAAATAGGGGATGACGAGGGTAATTTACATACAATAGTGAGGGTAATGATTCCAGATAACGATAAATGGATAAATGTTAGTAAATTGATATGAAATTTTGGTAAATTATCTTGATTTTAGGTGTCTTCTGATTGAAAATTGATTTTGAAACATCATGTTAAAAACGCATCTCGATTTTTATCAAAATATGATTTGACAATGACAACTTGCATGATTATATTAGTCAATAGATCACCTACAACATGAATATCAAGATAAAACTCTGTTTTATTATAATTGTATGTTTTTTCTTCTACTAGAGACAATAATTATCCTAGAACAATGATAATTATCATAGTCAAGAAAAGGATAAATAGATACAATTAAGGAACAAAACACAAACTGAATATTGAAAATTGCTCGTCATATATACAAGAAACTTTCCCATCACCTACAAATTATTTCAATGAATATAATATTAGGAGTAAAAAAGGACATTAGACATTATTAAAATATAATATATTGCGACGAGGCACTATCTACATAAGACAGATATCTCAAAATAGATGCAAAGTTCATCAATACTAGAAAAAAGTAAAACTCCATTAACAAACCATGAAATACCAAAAAAAACATACATTCAATGGGTCTGAATACGATGTCGGGTAAATATTTTTAAATTATTGGAAACGCCGTGACAAAAATTTAAAAAAATTTATAACATTTCTCTTGTACTCATAATAGCGCTGATATAAATTTTCAAAAGTGAAATATTTTTATTTCTCCCTCTTTTCTTCTTGCAACGCGCCAATCGGTTGCTTACGTCACCAGCGCCGATCGAGTTTTGTCTGACAAGTTACAGTAGCATCCACACCACGTTGTATCGTTTTAACATCCTATTGTGTTGTGTCGTATTTTTTGCAGGACGTCGAAGTATCCTTAAGGAAAAAAAATTACAGATCAAATGGTGTGCAACGAAAAGGGGTAGTAAAAGGCATACTATTTCATAATCTTCTTTTAGCTCCATATATTTTTCCAGCGATGTCCAATAAATTCGATAACCTTTTTATGATAAGAATCGTCAACTCTTCAAAATAGGCATTAACTGCAGATATCACCTCTTTATTGCTGGAAAATCTTTGACCACCGAGTCTATTAGCAAATAATCCGAGGGGGCTAAATCTGGCAAACAGAGGGTATGAGGTAGTTGTTCAAACTTTAATCCATTAATTTTGGCCATGGCAATAACAGATTTGTTTTGTCTTGATGAAACAACACTTTCATTTTGGGCAAATGCGGTGGCTGTTGCTTGATTTCTTCGCTCAAACGTTGCAATGAGTTCGCATAATACTCGCCGTTCATATTTTCACCTATTTCAAGATAGTCAGTGAATATTATCCCACGTGCAGCCCAAAAAACCGACGCCATGACCTTGTCTGCAGATAGAACGGTCTTTACCTTTTTGGAGTCGGTTCTTCCTTGTCAGTCCATTATTTTGATCTTTTATTTCGGGTGTGGAATGGTAGATCTACGTTTCATCCATTGTTATGAAACGGCGCATAAATTTGGCTTCATTTCAGTGAAACATTGCGAAACACTCGATGGAAACAACTTCACTACGCTGTTTTTGTTCCATTATGAGCAAACGCGGCACCCATCTTGAACTCAGCTTTCTCATGTCCAAATTTTCAGTTAATATGCGATGTATCGCGATTGTGTACTTTCTACTACGACTGCCGCCATCTCTAGGTTACGCTAGATACTTCTGGGACCATCCTCGTACAAGTAATAGGTTTTTCTTGTGGAAATCATTTCTGGTAGGGTAGGTCATTTCATCTTTTGAATAGTGTTTTCAAAACTTCAAACTTAGATAAATGGTAGCTTGACATATTTTTGTAACAATGATGTAGTAGTTTTAAGGTGTCTGTACGGGATTTAATTTGAATATTGTTAAAGAAAAACACGGGCACCAGCGGTTTTTTAGTACTAATAATTTTCAAAATTCACGTTTAAAATTGATTAAATTTTCTTGAAGAAATCCTCAAAATGGGCTACAGACAAATCCTTTTATAAAACTACATTTTTTGTGTAAGTTGGTTGACACCTTTAGCTACTTTTATCGGGCCTAAACTGAATTGAATTAATAAAATTTAGGGGTATTATATTTTTTGGAAAACAATATTATTTCCCTGTCTCACATTAAATATTTTGTGTATGAAAATCAGACACTTTTTTGCTTAAACATCATAACTCCAACAAATTCGAAGTCTAATTTGCTCCAAATTAAACGTAATATATTAATATAAACTTTAAAACTTGGTATCTCGAAATTAAGAGGTTCCGTGTATACAAAATATCTTATTTTTGTCTCATGAATATGTCATTATATCGATAGGTCTGTTCATATGGTTCATGCCGCGCATTTTAATAGTCCTTAATTCGTTATTTGTAGCAAAATAATTAGCCATTACAAGCGAATCTATTTGGGGCAAGTTTTAGGAACTAAGAAACCCCTGCTCCATTTTCATCAACCAATAATTTGTTTGTCGTCAAAATATCGACAAGATACTCTAGCCAGTAACATTTTGTCAAATAGGCCAGCCGCACTCCTTCACAATCTGCGCTGATGACGTAGTACCTATTTGGAACGGATCTTGGGTGTTATAAAATAAATCCTGACTTCTGAACTTTGTACGTCTGTTAATACTAATCCTATCGACTTGAAATACCACCACCATTATTGTTGTAAAATTGAGCATAATAATAGATGAGATTATAATCGAGGTAAAGCAAGCCGGAAGAGGATACCGGATGGGAAACAAAGAAATAAAAATAGTATGTTGTGCTGATGAAGCAGTGATTATCTCAGAAGACGAAGATAACTTACAAAGACCACTGTATAGGTTTGAACAAATAGTAAAAGCTTCAATTCAAATATCTAAGAGAGAAATCTAAAGAATGAAGTGAATGCTCAAGCAACAAAGGCGTCATTAATATAAGGGTATCTCAGAGATAAAGTTTCGCAGAATAAATATATGACTACCGGAAGCAAAGTCAGATAGAGATCAGAGCGGCTTTTAAGAACTACAAAAATGCGAACGCTGATGGTATAAGGGAGATACGTGACATCCAGGATGTAGTGAGATGGGCGAGAAATCGGCGAAGGAAATGGAGACACCACGGGGACAGAATATCAGGTTGGTAAAGATTGCAAAGGAAGAAAAACCGAATACATCCCGACCACCAGGACGACCACCTACAAGATGGTATGAAACCTGGTCTTCACCATCCCAGCTGCAGCTAGGCAACCATTGATGCAAACACAGGACTAAATCCTAGCCTACGATGAAGAAGATAAAGAATTCTTAATTTGGCAACATAATAATTTAATTATTAATGAGTGTAAGAAATAAAAATACAATATACCAATTTTTTCACGCAATTCGAATTTTTGGTGAATTCGCTATACATTTCATCCAAAATCCATTTTAATGAAAGTTATGCTAAGATGAGAAATTTATCGTTATCTCCTTCTTATATGGTATGTCTTAGAGCTTAGTCTGGAAGGCATCTAGAAACATAGCGGCATTTCTTGAAGTAACTTTATTTTGTGAAATTGTTCGAAACCTAGTCCTTTTTGAGCAACCAATTTTTTCGCACCAATTTGATGGAAATTATGATGAAGTGATAGATAGTTTATTATAGAATTACAAACACTGTTGAAAGAGAAAATGTTAAGCATAAAATATACAAGGAAAGTCAAAAATTAGTAATTTGAACGGTTTGTCATCTCATTTAGCTTAAGGCAACTGTCGTGTAAACGATGGCGTGTACACGACACTAGGGACTAAGAGTACACGAGACCGACCCCGATATTTGTAAAACGACACCCGACTGTTATGCTATTGGTGAGGGAAAGCCGACACCCCTTTTTCAAACGCTTATACAGGATCATTAATGCTAGTAGCTTATTTCGATCCATCACTCAACGCGAACCTGTGTCGAATGAAGGTCTGATGTCGGTTCCTCGACAGTCGGTTAAATGTGAAAAGATGCAACTTCCGTGTCGGCGTCGGCCATAAATCGGTTGGATGTCGTTTAAACGACAGTCGGGCAAGTGTGAAACAAGCCTAAGAGATACAGGGAGCTGAAATATCAAAAATTTTGATAAAGTTACTTCAACATTCGAATGTTGCGACTACAAATTGTACAGTCGCAGTCTTTTCCACCAACCCAACAGCGCATTGTTTTGTTTCTTTATTTCTCTAACTCCCAAATTTTTAACTTTGGGCCGGAAAGACTTGGTAGCTGATTCCACAGGCTTGCACTTCTCCAAAGAAATGAGTACGAATAAATTGAAGTTCGGGCGTCTGCAAGCGAACTCGGTGTTAATGGCTGTAGAGTAGGTCTGCTCTAGGTGGGATTATGTTTAACAACTCAAAAAAGCAAGTCGCCGCTTCTGGACAACTCTGGATCGCCTAGAGAAGTCGAACTTCTTTCTTCTGTATTGAGTCGAGCATCTTCAGAGTATGCTTGGGAGCCGAGCTACCAATAGTCCAAAAATGGACGAATTTGGGCCATGTAGAGAATTAGAAGCTGATGCGGAGTATATAGCTTTTTGGTCTTAAAAATTGCTCCAAGTTTTTGGCTAAATCAGCCACGTGAATCTACCAGGACACTTTGCTTTAAACCTCAATGCCCCACAAGCCAATATTTGGTGATATTAATATTTTACGTCCAGGACCAAATCCTGAGCTACAGTACCAGCCTTCTTTGTAACAGTAGACTTATTCTTTGCCGAATTAAACTTGATCGGATTGCTTCTACTCCACTCCAGAATGTTTCCAAATCGGTATTCATAATAATGATCTGTTTCTGCCTACGATTTTGTGTGTTAGCCGATAGCGACCTGGACTGTATGGACTATAACCATATGGGCTTTACTGGCGATATCAAAGCTTTTTTTTGTATGAATCTTTAATAAACAAACAGAACATTGAAAACCAAAATGATTCATGATATTTCTCGTCGTAATAGTTGGTGAACGACACACTTAGACAAGGTTTTCCAGAGCAGATATAATTGTAACCCCAGCTCTGAGGGGTTGCGGTGCCTCATACTAGGTGTATCCCTAAACCAAAATCATATTCCATACAAAAATTTCCATATACTCCCATTGAAATCCCAACGGTTTTCTATCTATACTTTCTTGAAGTTCAATTGGTAGTTGATTAAGTTAATAAAATGCCAATTTTCTGTTAAATCTCGATACTATTTACGGATAAAGTGAATGAAATATGTTTGGGTAAAAGAATACTATTCATTGACCATATTTTATTATTTTCTATAGTTTGTAGTAGCTTAAACCACATTCTTTTGAATGAGCTGGTGAAGAAGAAGAAAAAAAGAATATAACCAAAGAAAATTTATGAAAATCTGTACTAATATAACGTCATCAAATCAGAAAGTAGAAATCCTAAGATATATAAAAGTCTGTGACGATATAACGTCAGTAGACCAGAAATTGAAAATTGATCCAGAAATTTCAGCAGATGACCACAACTTACCAAGCTCCTATGATGATATCAAAAAGAATAGGAGTTTATAAAAGAAGAGCCAAAAAAGTGATGTCAAGTAATAAATTTTATGAAAGCAGAAAAGGAGCTAATTTATTCGTGTAGATAAAAAGTTTCATTAGAGGATAATGAAAATGTACTATATGGGAGATTAAAAGTAAATCAATCAAAATCAGTTGAGAAACTACTATGAGAGTTGATCTTCAATGACATTTTGACGAACTATTGAATGACTTTTTCATTTACTTACCTTTTTCCATCAATTACAGTTGATGAAGTCATCTATTAAAAATATTTGACACGTTTTTCAATAAATACAATAACTGTTGAAGGTATGAGCGATGTTTCTTAAGCAACTGCAGAGTTTTAATCACGATTATCGAATTTAGTCGTTCCACTCAATAAGTCCCGGGTTCGAATCTAAATCTTTAAACGTTTCTTCAAAATTTCCATAACACAACTTTCCTTCGCTTTCAATGCCGGTAATTATTCATTTATCAAAACCAAATTTTTTCACGTAAATCATGCTTTTGAAGTGTGCCAAAAGCTAGCATTATCTGGAGGTTAGATCAGGTATATAAGCCCAACTTTCTCAATTATATTTTTTTTAGATCATCTAATTTCTTCTGTATTTGATGACATTAGTCTCATATTCAATCTAACCAATATTCATCATGGATAATTTCCACCTTATTTAGGTGCGTATATTATATCCGAGTTTGTAGACGCTATGGAAGGCCTTAATCAGCTGCTGTCTATTTAACAATTGTTATATGGCATCGTGAAAAACTTATTTATTATTTTTAAACAACTCAGAACAGCACAACAGCTTTGTATAATCGATTTTTAGTTGGTTTGATCAGCTGAGAGCAATCACGACACCCATTATAAGCAAAGCTTTATCATGGACACATTTTTGCGCAAATTAAAACTATGTCATTCTTCCAAACATTCAATATGCCGGTTTAGAATGTTGTAATTTCAGCATGTAGTTTTTAGAAAGTGTTTACCAGACTCGGAACTTATTGAGCGGTGTAGTAGAGAAGCAAAACAAACAATAAGTTGACGAAACTTACCCTGAAATTCTTTTCTTGCAGCCGATACTGATGTGACAATGTTAGCTACATGACCCAATACTGTAGCGAACAGCAACAATCCAAAAAGCAGCTGAAAAATCACAAAAAGATATTCCCCCTTATTTCTAGGTCTCGGTAAATCCCCGATAGTCGTTAACGCCAACGTACACCAATAGTAACTTTGTAAATAAGCTTTCACATAGTCTGTACTTTCAGAATCACTGTACACCCAGTTTTTAGAACCAAAACCGTCATTTTTTAGTATTATGTGAAACAGACAGCCGTTCCAGTGGAATATCACTAGGAGGTAGTGGATGAGACTGCTCGATCTGAAGAGGTTGGGATAATTGGTGTGACGTTCTGTACGGTCCATGAACGCCCAGAATCTGTAGATCTTCACCTTGGAACATAAAAGTACAAGCTGTTAGTCGAATAAATTTTTTGATATTTTCTAAACAAATCGGAGCGGAGTTCGGGCAAGCGCTCAAATGCGGGAAAGATACTTTACGCATGAGTTAGTAATATTATTTTTTCTACAACCGTATATACAAAAAAGTATACCAACCCATTTTTCTAAAATTATTCTATTCCAGAAAACATAATAATATTCAAAACTTTAACCAAAATTACTGATTATTATAAATATTAATATTGCAAACACAATTTGTTGCATTCTGTAGATTAGTAGGAATTGCCGGTCCAGTGGAATTATTTGGTTTCAGCTGGAAGGTAGATGACGTCGATGAGGATGGCATCGATTGCAGGTCGCATAAAGATGACGGTGACGGCAACGGCAACGGTTTTAAGTCATTTGGAGTACAGAGATTTTTATTTAATATTTTTTTCTTCTGATTCTCGGAGTCCTCCAAATAACTCTTAGCCACAGTAGTAGACTTCCAGCCACCGAGGCGCTTTATGTTGGTTATTTCTTCGCCGGAGTCTGCTAGGAACATTGCCGAAGAACGCCCGAAACTGTGTCCTCTATAACGTTCCGGATTAGGTACGCGTAAATATGCAACAAACTCTGCTGGCATCTTACCAAAAGTGTTTACGCCAACGCATTCTTATAATGAATGAAAAATCGGCGGTGTGGAGTGGTAGGTGGTCGTAAATCTGCGTACTTTCTGTACAACGTCAAATAGGTTCCATCATTTATTTCTTCAGATAAAACAAATGATCTTGACGAATGATTTTTGGAATCAGAAATTTTCACAACAATTAGGTTGCCTTCATCTTGAATGTCGTCGACAGTGATATTTACAAGCTCGGATCTGCGGAGAGCGCCAGCCAAAATGGTACTCACTTTAATCATCAGGTATACCGGGTATATCGGGAGCTAGAATAACTCTGGATATATATTCTTTGGTAAAAACTTGCGCTTTCTGTGCTCGAAAACAAATATTTTTTTGTTTAAGAAACGACGTTAGCTTATGGAAGTATCCTATATCCAAATTTTTGGCCCCTTTCTCCTTACACCAAGTGACAAAATTATGATATTGCTTCTCATACCTTAATCTGGATTTGGCAGGTAACAGCTCGGAATTAGCTTCATTTGCAGCCTTCAAAATGGCTTCGGGAAGTTCTTCGTCGGATGAATCCATTAATATTATTGTATCGGATTCGGTTTAATGTAGTTTAATTTAGAAGAAGATTGTACTTATTCTGTCACTTTGACGTTTTAGTAACAATTACACGCCTGGGTATAAATATCTTTATTATTTTATATGTATTTTCAAAAGAAAGGTTTAAATTTTATTTGATGGACTATTTCGTAGATATTTCTTTACCTGTAATAACAATAGTTATAACCTCCGAAGTAAAAAAGGTCAAAATTTGTATAATTTTACTTTCAAAACTAAAATGCGTGCAGGAAAGTAGGTTAAAACGGACGGTCGTAGAAAAAACACTTTTACGTATAATCCACGCATATTCGTCGATCTAAAAGTGGTCTATCTATTAAAAAATAAAATACTGCTTCTGTCAACAGGCTTTTGTCATTAGATTATTTTTCATAAAGAGGCATGATCATAGTGAAAAACTTGACTTACCAAACGAAACGAACGTAAAATCGAATTGAATCCTACGGAGAGGTAGAGAAAATCTAGTGGTAAGAGGCACAGACAGTCAATGTAGAAGGTGGTAGAATTCATATAGTGATGTCGTAGTTTGGTCGAATCGGTTTGAAGTACACCATCTTCCAGATAACCAGTCCGGAAATGGAACATGATATCTACCAGATATAAAAAATCCGCGAAGTAGTCCAAACAGAACCATACCAAAATTGTATTACCTAAAAAGCGTTTAAGCATATAACTTCGTAGCTATCTCTTCAAGATTGATTATTTTTTTCATATGTAATCAGCAGGTCCGTTCACCACTAATAGAAAATGGAATTTATTGGATTATAAAAATGGTTTTAGAAAATGACATGCTTCTAAATCCTACAATCACAAAATTTTATTACTGTTTTTAACTTTTTATAATCCGAAAAAGTTGCCAATATTTTAATTTCACATAATTCTCTGGAAAAATTCGTGAAAATCTTCAATTCCATATCTCAGGAGCGGATTACATCACAGCTTCAGGGAAAAAATGAAGTCAAAGTTAATTTATTTGGTCACCAAGATCTCCAGAACCTCACTTGGTCAGATTTCTATTTGTACCGACGAAAAAAAGGTCTAATTGGATGCCACTAATTTATTAATTGGTAGATTTGTAACATGGTTTATTTTTTGATTTGTTCTCATTGTTAGTAATATTAGCTTCACATTAAGATAACGTCATCTAGCGGCAATAATAAAATTATTGTTAGAGCAAATTATTGGAAGTAGGTTAATGTGAGAACTTTCTATCCAGACTAAATTTTTGATTTTAGTTTTGGCGGAATAGCCGTTTAAATTTTTCTTTAGATATCTCATGACGGAAAAAATATATCGAGATGTATTTTTCGCTATTTCAATCCTGAATAATTTGATTAACACATATAAAGTGCCACTTGATTGGAGTAAGTTTTAAGAAAACTCCTTTTTCAATTGCATAGTTTCAAATACACTCTAGTGGTGGATCTAAAACCGCAAAAATAATGTATAGGTGTTTCTTGGGGGCACTTTTGTTTTTATTTCTATTCCCTTGAAGCTGTAATATAATTCGAGATATGACCGACGACCCTTCTTAATTGCCCACCCGGAATGCTATATTAATTAACTTGTATCATGCAGGTATAGAATATAAAATTGAAGAATACATCTGTAATTGACAATATCAAATATGAAACGACATTGGCAGTATTATGAAGCCCTCAGAAACATGTGCTTAAGCAAAATCGCTACGTTTCTGAAAAGTCAAGAAAAAACCAAAACAGTGGATGTCCAGAAGGTTTTAAATCAGTTCTGTAATGCCGGACTTGTTAGGAAGCTTCTGATTATCCGACTACTATATCTACGAATAACATTGATACATTCATCTCTCAGCAACCGCTTCATTAGCGACAAAGTCAGTTATTGTCTATCCGAACTTTCCACCTTCCTTACCGACGTTTCACAAGACTCCATTCTAGTCCCACTTCTTTATGATACCCCAGTCCTTCGCGACTGTACGGTGAAGGTCCAATTGTATACAAAAGAAACCGCACCAATAGCTTCTGCTCAAAATATGTGTTCTCTTAACTTGCAATCCCAAGATCTTCTGAATCAATTTTGAAATCGACTGCAGGAAATGGAGAGTGACTCTTAATTCCTGAAATACTCAAGCCATTATCTTCAAATATCCGCATTCCTTGTGAAAACGATATCAACCACAAAACTTTAATTGAGTGAGAGGCTTGAGATTCGCAAAGAAGCACTTTATCTGGGACTGGAATAACTCACGCTCTCAGTTGGTCGGCCAATCTGAATGATACTCTTAACAGAGTACGGAGTCTGTCTCATCGAGGTACTCGAAATAGAATAGGGATGAATCCAATATAGAGCAAATGTCTATAACACCTTACCCGACTACTTCTTTAAGCAACCTTTCACCTGCGAGCAGGTACTACCAATACAAGTGCCGATTCAACCTCAGTAACACCGTTTATGTTAATTATTGAGGTTATTACTGTTTTAATTTCACGATGACACTGCTTTCATCATGACACTCACAACAGTCTCCAACGTTTATTAAGACGTTATATAGTCTTTCAAGTCTGGAGCGGCCTCTGCAACTGGAACCTCTGGTGTTGGAGTCTGATTCAGACTGGAATTCTAGTTCCGGGCTATCTAAATGACATCCAAGCCCGCTATACCATCAAATCTAATAACTCCAACTACCAAACAAGCTCTTCTTACCCCCTGGCTCGCCAATAGACGGCTCCTTGCCTCAAAGCCCAAGAGGAAACTTCCTTATTCGCCCCTTCGGCTGTTAGCAATAGTATATGAAGACATCCCTGCGAATTATCTCAACTTCTTAGATTATTCTTCCATAGCCATCAGATGAAACCCTACTTCTCACACCTCTTCGATCGTCGCAGGTTTCCTGCGGTTTTCCTGTAACCTGGTGAACCAGCTCTCCAGTCAAATTATCGACGACAGAGAATAATGCAGCCCAAGCTTTACCTGTTTTCCTCATAAATGATGCCCCCCCCCCCCAAAAAAAAATAAAAAAATGAAAAAAAAATTTTTAGTTCTAGAAATAACCGTTTGTTATTTTAGGATGAAGCTTTCCTTTTTCTCATGTTTCTCCAACATCGTTTGATCTTTCGTTTTTTATTCTTTTTACGGTCTAAAGTAAAATAATCACAACCCCTCTCTCTCTTTCTAAAGCTAACAATATACTCTGGGGATCAAGGCTAACGACTACTAAGGAAAAGAACAACTCACGAACTGGCCTATCGATCCACAAAACCTTCCTGATTTGATAGAATATTTTATTATAAGAAACTTATCATTATACTTTATGCAAATTGAGTAGGACTGAACATGCAATTTAATTATTCATCAATTATTCTAACGGTTAATTAACACATAAAGAAATACCAATCAACATTTATGAATAACTGGATACAGATATCGAATGATTTGTGAAACAAATACAACAATGTACATGGAAAAATAACCCTACTATTAGACAGATTTCCAAAGGCAACAAACATCCAAAGGAAATTAGAAGCTCAATCTGTGAAAAGAGAAAACTAAGACGAAAATGGCATCTATTTAGAGCCGATATTGACAAGAAACAAGGTAAGTAGTGTAAGTTAATTAGCATACAAAATGTATCAGGAATGAAGGATGCTGTAAAGTAAAACCTGAGCCTAAGTTAGCTTTTTGATTCTAACATCAGATTCTGGATGGATACGATGCAACGTAAGCGATAGTGTTACTGACAATAAAATATAAATTAGTAATAACTTGAACTTTTATAAAAAATTTGTTCACATCACAATCTAATAAATATCATTATCCGTTTATGGTAAACAATTTAGTAATATAAAAAAATGTTATGAAAATACGTGTACTTACCGTCTATTTCACGAAAGGCAAATCGGTAAATGATGACCCAAAAGTTGTAAAGGAACGCTAACGAAACAACCATGGACCAATAGTAGCACAGCCTTCCAGCAGGGTCAAAAACGAAAGACCAATTCGACGATCCAGCTCTTAGTCGCGAACTGTAAGAATCCACTCGTCGAAATCCGTAACGGCTGCAATAGAGAAGCGATTTCAACGAATTTAATGACAAAAAATTAGTAAGAAAATTTCACTGAACGAAATATATTGTTATGATTTACTTTAGTCTGGTAAAGTTGGCGTAATATCGAATTTTTTGAGTAGCCAACGAGTAATATTGCAAATCAAATGCATCACTTTATATTTACAATTTTTTTAAGTAGATAATATGATATTGCTGAATTCACTGATATTATGTTTAGCGGGTCTCTGACTTCAAATAATTCCAAAGAATAAAGTACAGTGGAGATAAATCCGGTTATCCAGTCAGCCACTCAATATAACCTCTTCGGTCCAAATATAGTGTTCAAGTATTATCTAACCCTGTAGCATAATGAGGTGGGGTACCATCGTGCCGAAACCATTATCTCAGCTAATAGAACTGCTTTGATTCTAAGGATATAGGAATGTGTGTTATATTAAAATTGTTTGTGTAAGGTTTTAAGAACAAAAATTAAAGTTTTCTCTCCTTGTATCCAATGTTACTGAAGTTGGTTTGAAAATATGAGGCTGAAATAGTGATGACTCAAGCATTAATGCAAACGGCGTAGATACCGCTATCTATCAAAAAATTTTAATACCATCTTAAACATAGAAAAAGCAAAAACTCTATGAATTAATAAGTATCTATGACTACAAATACGTCAAAAAAGTTACAAGACGATTTTGTAGAAAACTAGCTGACCCGGCAGACTTCGTACTGACTCAATCGATAAATACAAGACCTAAACGTTTGTATAAAATGAACGGGCAGTTTTTTATTCAAAACAAATAAAAAAAGGCCCGGTTTCAATTACAAATAATGTTGTTTACTTACAAAACAGAGTTTTTCTGAATTACTGGCTATTTATAAGGTTTCAATTTGATATTGACAGACACACACAGTTATGATACAGTCTGTTAATCAATTTAAAGCTTTCTGATAAACCATATTTTTTGTTCTGTTTTGTGGTGCGTGAATAAACAAAGACGACGGTTTATCGACGCCCGAACACGCGACGTATAATTGTCCATACGCGAAACAGGGAAAATCCAAGTTGATTCCGCAAACTTCCAACGACTGGCCTTGCGATTTATTTATGGTCACCACAAAGGCCAGACGTACTAGAGCCCAACAATGTTACGTGGCCTGATGATCTGATCTGATTCTACTTTCAACTTCAAATTGTGAGGTGGTTATCCAGACAATTCCAGTGGATTTGAAGGAAACCAACTGTCCCGGAAGAAAATTCTGAATAAGATCATCGAAATTTTTATTTTTCGCCGCCAATTATGATTATTGCCACTCACACAAAAGATCAACGAAGTAGAGAAAGATAGAAGGATGCACTCTTTGTCTAGGGTATTGATCGACATATTAGTGGGTTGTCAAATGTCAAAGATTATAGTTGCGTTCAGAAATTAAGTTTGTGACAAAACATCAAGAAAAACGGTTGGAGTTTATGATGATTATGGAACCGTCTTGCTGCGAGGTTCCATATTACCTTAAACGGTATTTAGATATCGTCTTCGGCCGCCATTCAACGGTCAGCTCAGAACTGCCACGGACTAGGGGAATCATACTGCCTAATTAAAACAAAGCACTGTTATGGCCCCAACGGATGTTGACTTAATGTGATTTCTGCCCAGTGCTCTGAATGTCATAGTGAAGAAATTCAAGCAAGCGCAGGTAAACGGACGGAGTAACTATGATTCTCTTCCCCTTGGTAGAGTCGTTAACACGCTAAAATTTCCTTTGGCATGGTTAACGTACAGAGAGCCCTAGATAGGAGTCTTAGTATTGATCCAACGCGGCAATCTCTTGTCTATTCTAAGAGATTGGGATCATCCGAAGACTACCTGTCTGACTCCTTCTCCGGATCGTGCCCACCTCCAGATGTTTCAGTTTTTAGGGATAGTACATCCTCCGAATTTTCTAATTAATTTGTAGACAAGCTATTTTACTCTCTGCCCAACTATCCCAAAACTATTTGAACTAACCTAGTCTTTGTGTCTAAGCTACGGTTCTGTATATCTTTGGTAAAACCTTCGCCACTGAAACTGGGCTCCAGACCCATTTGAGAAAAATTCGCTAACCCAATCTAACCTTCTCTGGACTTCCACAAATTATTTAAGATCAAAATTATACAAATCGGTCCAGCCGTCCTCGAGCTTTAGCGAGACTAACAAAAGGCACCCTACATTCATGGTTTGGACCCTTCACTCATAAATTTCACTTTCGAAAAAGTGATATTTGGGGTAGTTTTCAATTGTTCTCTACCCCATATGAAACTCGACACTTTTCAACTATAAATCTTTTTAATGTATGTTTAAATCAACTTATATTGAAAAAAGCAAGCTTGCCTTTTGGGCAATTCCAGTTCTCATTTTATCGGAATATTAATATGAATAAGGACAGTCAAATATAGCGGGCTAACTGAAGTATTTCCATAATAATCAATCTGAAAAAAGATTAGTATTAGATTAGTGACAATTATATAATATACCAATTTCAACAGTCTAGTTCTACAGATAAATTAATTAGATTATTAGGTGGGCTGACTCATAGACGGTAGTAATAGGATCAAATTTATATGATTTTCAGTTATATCTAATCTTCAAAAGACGCTTATATGAATTTCAAAGTTGTCGTATTATTAGTTTGTGAGTAAAAGCATTTTGAGTGAAGCAACTTTTGTTAGCTTAAAAAAATATGTGATAAGATATGTCGAGTGTTTATAAAGTATTGCTTTTTGACAAAAATTCTATTGAAACTAAAGATAAACATTCTTAGGATTTTGCCACAGAAATTTTAACTATCGAAAAGTGGTCTGCCAGAAAAATCCACAAAATAATTTTGGATTACTATAAAATGGATCTGATTTATATAATTCAGATCGTGAAGGGATTAAGGGAAGGTGTTGGACATGTCGTGATTGAATGTCGGTATTTTGGGATGCGCATAATATAATATTCATCAAATAACTTAAAAAAGTAAGTCCGTTTACAGCGAATATAACGTAACGTTACTGAAGCATTTGAAGGAGGAAATCGCGAAAAACGGCCCCATTTTCAAAAGAATAAGGTGGTAACTGGGATCCGAATTTCTTCCATTTCCAACGTTTTTCCCAGATCTGTCCCCTGGATTTTTTTCTGTTCTCATACCTCAAGAGAAGCTCGCTGAATAGTAAAGCTAAATAGAAAATGGAAGCCTGATTTGAGGTTAAGGACTTCTCATAATGTAAATATGGTATGAAAAATTATATGATCGCAATTATCGTTTTAACTCTGCCTATTATGTTGAAATATAAAATCAAAATTTTTCGTTATCCTAAGAACTTTTTAGCCCTTCTGGTATTCAATTATATTGCTAATTCAATTAAATTTGCTTTATACATCCAGAATAGAATTAATTGACTACATTTCAATTTAATTCGATTTTCCACACAATTAATTATTGTCGACTTGTTTCTAATTAAAATTTTAGTGGTATGAATACTTTCTAAATATCCATCCAGTTTATTATAATACCACGTGGATAGCCAATAAAAAGTGACGTTACCCCAATAAAAAAATTAATGCTTTCATAATTAGATCGTGTCATTTTGTGGTTGTACAAGCTACAGCCTGGATGATTTTTTCTATGACTTTTTTTCGTATATCACTTTTATAATTAAACTGGTTATTTATTTGAAGTTTCAGAAGCATTAACTGAACTTTATAGAGTTCGACAGAAACTAATTGCTTCTTGTTGTGAATAACTCATTTTCGGAAACTATTATTTCTGCTTGTTATAATAAAATGTGACTGATAGATATGGGAATCGTAAAAAAATCGATAAAAAGTCGTTAATATATTGAAGAAAACATATCCACACCTGGTGTAGGTTTGATTACTTTATTTGAAAAGATAAGATAACGATTCCCTTACGTGGTAATAAAAAATAGTATAGTATAACCAAATTTAAAATTATTGGATTCCTAGAAAATCATTCCATAATAACTAACACAAAGCAGAAGCGAATTTGTATAGGGGAGCTCAAAATAAGACGATTACGGGTAATTTATCTCTATACCAAGCTGCAAGCCTGGGGAGTTCTATGACTTCAAATTAGGGTCAAAAATTTCGGAAAAATTTCATTTCTTGCAATGCTTTGACATGAAAATATTAAATGTAGTACAGTGTCTGAGACGGTTAAGGGCATTAAGTGGTGGTAAGTACAAGGCGATCGAACCACTTTTGGCAGGTAATTAAGAATGACCTAACCTTAAAATGTTAAGATTTATGCTTCTTGAATGTCTCTATACTCTATTATATATCTAATGTAAATGCGGACTGTTCTGGCATTTGAAAAATTCTGGAGTGAGTAGATGGCGTGAACATAATGCTGTGACATTTTCTCATACGTACTATATTAGACATTTTTCTCTAAAGTTGTTGTTTGTATAGTTCCTTCTTGACATTCGTCACTTTTTTCTAGTAGGACTAAAGGTAAAGGTCAATTCTACCATATTGAAACCTCAAATTACGATGTGTTAATATCGATAACAGATTTTGGAAAGATTGACAGTAAACTGACATCAACAATTTAAGTTGCTTACAATTTTTGATTGAATATTACTTAGTAGCTTATTTAACAGTAGCCTATTACATGAAAAATAATCTTTTTCAAATTTTTCCTTATGGCAGGAATAGGAATCTTCGATAATATGTATCACAAATGTTTATTTACTTATTCATTTGTTTTACAAGAAATTTTTTATCGTGTTGTAAGTATTTTCAATAAATAATTATGATTTATGATATTTTTCTTTAGAATGTCTCTTTATGGCGAACGGTTTTCTTGGCATATACAACGATCTAAACATCTACATATCGCCTAAAACATAAATGTTGTCGAGTCAAGTACCTTTTTGTTGAAAAATCAAATGAAAAATTCTTTTTTGCTTTCTTAAGATTGTACAGGTTGTACAGTGAAAGTTGCGAATTGTTAAACATTTAGCATAATTCACCTATGGCCTTCAGATAGTAGTGTGGAGTTATTTATTCCGTGAAACACATTCCATGAACGTAATCATCCATTGAGAATTCATAATATTCGAATAAATAGAAACGAGGGATCGTATGAGAGAATTTTTTTGATATCACAGCATTATTTTCACGTCAAATACTCACTTCCAAATTTTTTGCAATTCCCGGAACACCCTATATATGTTCTTGTGTACTTCTTCCTTTCCTAAAGCAGTTTTCCGATTTCTCAAACTGTGGACTTTCAAAATCACGCCTCTATAATTATTGTAGTGTGTGTTGTCCCAAAGAGCTGCTTCAGTGTATAAAGATATATTGAAAAATTCTTAGCCTACTATAGCACCAAACAAAATTTCAATGTCAAAATTTTTTATTACTCAACATATTCTTCTCTCAATTGGATATAGCGAACCTGCAACGTCTCTAGACCTATAAAAAAAATGTTTCTCCTTGCCCTGCCAAGAAAATTTACGACCTTTTAAAATTTTTTTCAGTTAAGGAAAGAGATCATAGTCGGAAAAAGCCAAATCTGCTGAATAAGTAATTCAGTAGAGTAGTGAGTAATGTCGAATAGTAATCTCCAGTTATTGTTCTACCCTTATCCAAAAAATTAATCATGATTACTCCATGGCAATCCCAAAAAAACTGAAGCAAGAACTTTTCCAACAAATTTTTGGACACGAAACTTCTTAGGTCTTGGAGAACCAGAGTGTCGCCATTCCTTCTGGCCTACCCGATCGGTCATCATCTTCAATGGAAAATTCACCTCTTTTGAAGCTTGCAGTCCAAACTTTCACGGTTGCATACGAAGGACATTGATTACCAAGGGTATTAAGCATATCTGTTTACTTCTTAACCCTTTTAAATACAGGTAGTTGATGATGGCTCGTTACTCCAATTTTTCGATTCTCACAATTTCGGTTTCGGCTTTTAATTTATTGCGTAGCTCTGGTTTACTTTTTTGACGTCAAACTTTACACTTACACTTCTAGTAAGTTATTGTTCGTTGCTATGGTAACGCAATATTTTGTTTATGCATGGAACTGGTCTAGGCTAACTAGATATCAATACATCCTCGAACATACGAATCGACTTTTCTTTAAAACGTTTTTGATGTAAATAGAGAATCTTCCATTCGTTCAACATAATTAGATGATAAAACTAATTTTTAAATATCAGTAGAATTTATATTGTGCTTGAATAGTGTATTAACATGAAAATTTTGAGATGCTGCTGCCATGATCTAATATTCAAAATGAAATTCCTGTAAAAAACAATACGGAATATAAGATATTTTATGTGAATTTCTAACTTAGCCCAAGGACAAGGGCTTTAAATTAAACATAAAGCATATCTAACGTAGCAGAAAGAGGTATTTCGTATAACGAGATTCTAACTTCAGATCCGATTTTCGAGAAACGTTTCCTAAAATTTTGCTCAATATATAACGCTCTAGTTAACAGTGTTATAAACTAAAATTTGATTTAAAACCACTTGTGATGCTAGATATTTTCTGGAAAACTGTATTTGCCACATAAAAAAAATTTGTTTAGCGGAGATACGAGTATAACCTTATATCCTAACGATGATGCTATTTCGGTGAAAGATTCTTAAAAGAAACAATCAATTTCCATCGTTTTGAACGCGGGTGATATTTTACTCACCAAGAACTGTTTTAACTTTTCAAATAAGAAACGACATTGAAAAAATAGGTGAATGATTAGTGTGATAAAATTCCTGTGCCTCATTTGTCCTTTGGGTTATCAATTTGAAAATTTGACAGATTATAGTCATTTTTGGTCGTCACATTTCAATATTACTTACAATATTACAGGGTCTTTCAGAATGCAGGACAATAATTAATGAATGAATGAAACAACTTTATTGTCATCATGAAAATAACAAAACCTAACTACAGGGTGTTTCAAAAAAAGGTGATCTTTTCTCTAGGATAGATAGAAAACTGAAAAATTTTTCGTAACGCCATCTGTATTAAATATAAAAAATTATACATATTTTTTACTATTTTCCCGCAACTACTGGCAACATTGTATTAAAATTTTTTTATGAATATGTTTTGAAAGCTGATACATTCAATGAAGTTTGTTTTTATGTATGACTCTCATAGAGGGCGCTAGTTACACGGTTCGTATTAAGTAGTATTGAACATAAATTTTCTAATATTAGATTTATTGAGCAAAATTTCAAATGAACATAAACATCATTTAATTTTACACCAAATAGTTATTCTTGATAAAACTCGATACTGTCTACTATTTTCGGAATATTTCAGTTTGTAAAAAAAGATCCTATACTGATTAGAGTGGATTTTTGTGAAACATTACAAGAAACAAAAGCCATCAGTCCCAATTTTTTCAAATGTATCCGTTTTATCAAAGGGGTATCATGTCTTTCATTATTCGTTGAAAATGAAAGCATCCGATCGATTACTGAAATTTCTAAAGGCTGTAGATAAAGCGATTTAAGCGTTTTATAAGAGTCCAATTACAAAACAATCCGGGTAATATATCCAGCACCAGGTGTACGTAATCTTTCAAGAATATCAGAATTCCAGTCTTGAATAAAGGAGTAGCTGTAGGATTGATTCTATATATTTCTAGAAAATAAATACCATTGACGGCGAAGGAATATTTCATTCGAATCTAGAAATATGTACAAAAGCATCATTTAAATCTATAATTAAAACTTTGTCACGCCAAAAGGTAATGAGGATTTCAAATTTCAAAAAAAATTAAAGCCAAAACTTTAATGCACGACTATATATGAATTTTTTATTACCCTAGTTGACTGAAGAAACAGTTCACGTTTAGTCTATGAGGACGGTTATCAAATTGCGCGTCACATAGTATAATTGCGTGTGTGTTGCAATAATAATTAATAACTTTATCAATACTTTATACCAGTATTGGTTATTGATTCATAATTGCGCATATAAATAATCGAATATTAACTGAAAATTTTATGCGCAAGATGGGTACTACGTTTGCTCACATTGGAACAAAAACAGCTTCCATCGAATGTCCATTACTTCACACCCGAAACAAAAAAATAATAAAAACAATGGACTGAAAAGGGAGAACTGCAAAGGAGGCAAAGGTTCCATATGCAGACAACGTCATGGCATCGGTTTTTTGGGATGCACATCGGATAATTTTCATTGTCTATCTAGAAAAACGAATAACTATGCATGGCGAGTATGATGCTTACTTATTGCAACGTTTGAGTGAGAAAATCAAACAAAAAGCCGCATTTGGTTAAGAAGAAAGTGTTGTTTCATCAAGAAAATGCATCAACTCATATATTCGTTATTGCAATGACCAAAATTAATTAATTAAAGTGTGATTTGCTACTTCATTCAGCCTATTCACCCATTGGATCATTTTCTGTTACCAGACTTGAAAAAATGTCTCTTTTGTCAAAGATTTTCCAACAATGAAGAGGTAATGTCAGCAGTTGATAATTATTTTGAATAACTTGATGATTCTTATTATAAAAAGAGTATTGAAGTTATTGAACATCGCTGGGAAAAGTGTTACGATCTAAAAGGTTAGGTTTTTCAAAATGTATTTGTTTTCTTTGTTGGGCCCGATACTTCTGGGACCACCCTCGTATTATTGCCAGACTTTTCAAAAATTCTTGTAGACATAGTCAGCAATACACGAAAAAAGTACTACTGAACGTTAACATTCTTATATGCTTTGTAAACCTGTAAAGTATGGTAAGATACTCATAGTTTCAACTTTTATGATTCAATTTTGCAATGCAACTACATGTATTGCCAAGAGATCAAGAATGGATGGATGGACAATAGACAAGAGCTTTGGAATAAACAATAATTTCCTCATAAATGCAGCTTTGTACAACATATCGGAATATCATTTCAATTTACATATTGTACTCCTCAGATTGTTTACTTTATTTGAATACGCTAGTATTAATTTCAGTTGGCTATCTATTTATTTCCGTAATTAGTCTTTCTATTTCTTTTCTACTTGTTGTCGCCTATACGTTCTCTTCTTGATCTTTCCTTAAACCTCCTTCTTTTTTGTTGTATTTGCAGATACTAGTTTCATTATCATTCATTTTATATCTAGGTATCGATATGAATGTTCCATAAACTGAAAAATATATTTCTTGTATTATTAAATAGCCCAGTCATTTAAATGTTAATATTTTTCCTTGTATTCATTCCAAATATTAGGGCTACTTTCCAGTGAACAGTTCAGGGAAAAAACGTGAATGAAACATTAATGGAATTGCTTTTTTTCCACAAAATCTCATTGTAAAAATATGGTATCCATGTCCAAGAAAATTCATTCTTTTTCTGGAATGGTGTCAAATATCTTTCCTTTTACAGCAAGTTGGAATCATGTAAATAGTTAAAAATATGGGATCTGGCAAGTATGGTTGATGCTTAATGGTTTTTAGCCAGAAATGTGAATAAAAAACCGAAAATTGAATTAGTCACTTTTCTTCTTTGATATTTGTCCGACGAAAAACGGAACAACAGAAAACCATTTCATACTTTTCATTTTCATTTCTTGATATTTGTTCTAATATAGCATGATTTGCTTTCGGTGTTAGGTCTTAAGATAAAACCTCAATTTCATCTTGGTTTTCTGTTCTTAGTCTGTAGAGTTTTGTTCGATTTTCCGCGGAAGTCACCTTTGGAAGAATATTCTTTTAAAAACCAGAAAAGGCTATTAAACCTCAAATTAATGCATATTTCAACCTGGATATTCGCAACTAGAATAATGGTTGCTACACATCTGCTATAGATCATGTTACAAAAATTTTACCGGTTGGTTCAATGGACAATATCCAACAATGGACTTTTGGTAAACCAGCGATAAGGGGCGAATCTAGCAATTATATTAGCGACTGTTATTTTTGCTTGACCAATGTCAAAGGCTTTTCCTGAAAATCGGAGCATACGGTAAAATACTTCTGTAACAAAAAGAGAAACTCTCATTCGGCAGAATCTCCTGTGCGTTCACCTGTTTATGATGTTAAAGAAATAAAGCCATTCTGAAAACGAGAATTATTTTGGAGGGTTTTATAATCATCTTTCCAATTTTCCAGTATCCTACTTGATACGCTTGAACATTATTTTTGTTTTTCATATTGTTTCATCTAGTATCAACTTCAACTATGGTTTTTGGTATATGAGTCCCCAATCTTCTCAATGACTCACTTAAGAAATTAACTATTGGGGCTTTGGGAGCTAGTCTTAGTGTCGAAGGTGGTGGACTAATAAATCAACCAAACTAAATCCACAAAAATTTATACAACGAAAGATCAAACTACGTCGCGCGAGCTAAGTCTCTGGAAACGGCGTTCGACATCTGAACGCTTTGCGGTCTCGAGGTTGAATTCCTCTACGATTCCAAACGCCTCGCTTGGGCTCCTGTAAGTATGGAACAATGAGCAGGTATCCGGTGTTGGGTTTTTCCAAGTCATGTATGTTTGAAGAGGATTAGTTTTATTGTATGCTATCTGGACATTAAGAAGGTTACTTTGAATTTCGGTCAGTCAGTTGTGGACGGAATATCGTTTTATTGAGAAGAGTTGTTTGGAGGAATGTCTACTTGTATTGAGTATTTTTGAACGCAAGATCACATAGCGTAGTCGCCACATTGCCACTAAGTAACGATAAGTACGTTAGAGCGAGTGAAGTTTTACTGTTTTGTTGTTTATTGACCTTCAAAAAATCTTCTTCAACATTTATTTGACTGTTTTTATCTTTTACCTAATTATGTGTGTGTTTGTATTGATTTTATATTTCTTATCACATATTTCGGTTTTCTATTATAGTAATCAAGTATTTTATAATAAACACAATGACTATATTCGTCAACAATTCATAATTCTACTTTCACTTTCTACGTTATGAAAAAAATTCCAGTCACAATGTTTTTCATATTTTTATGAGCATATTTGAAAATTTTGTTTTTTATGGTCGCAATAAAAATAAACGTGTTGAAGAGCGTTTAATGGAAATGTAATCTTATTTTTCACCAAAACGTGTTCTGTGTCTACATAAAATATTATAAAAAAGGACCGAGATGACACAACTAAGGGAAATGAACTTTAAGCCCTATTTTGCGTGAATGCTCCACGCTCCTTTTTTTCTCCAGAAAAATTTCTGGAATTAAGAATAATTTTTTATTATTGCACTAAAGCAATTGCTTTTTAACCTTTCGGACTCTCACTCCGCAGCTCTATTTATGAAATATTTTCAGAGTGCGTTCCCATTTGAGGATGCACTTAGCAGTACTTTCTTAAAATGATATATTATTACTTAGTACAGTCGTCGCAATTGGTGCAGTTGTTTGGAGCGTATAGTGAATCCTGACCCATAATCCGATGGTTAACTTTAGCTCAAAAATTCGTCTTTATTTTTATGAAATATTTCCAGAGATTGCCCTTTCTCAGTAACCAACTCACCAAAATACGTCGTTACCAGACTTTGTGAACCAATACGTGGCTCTGGAAAAAACATTACGGTTGACAATTGGTTTAAAAGTATAGCAACTTGAAATCCCGAAAAAAGTTTTTATACGAACCCTTCTAGGTACAATAAGAAATAATAAAATATAGTTACCTCATGAATTCTCTCGACCAGCAAATCAAACGGCACAATCTAGGATATTTGCTTTTCAACAAAGTGCTACGCTTGTATCATATATACCAAAGAAAAGCAGGGATGTTTTACTGATATCAGGTATTCATTATGATGAAAGTCTCGACGAGAAGACAAAGTCGAAATAATTATAGCTTACAATGAGACCAAGGAGTTGTCTGCGTTTATAACCTGTACGCGACATATGATGTCAAGAAATACTCGAAGGTATCCGATGCTAATTTTTTATTCGTTGGTGGCATTAACATGTTTGTTGTCAATGCATATCAACAAAAAAATCTACCTGGAATATTCAAAGAAAGAAGTTTGGCATTTCAACTAATTGAAGGTTATCTTCAATGTAGAATTACTGAGAATAAACCAAATATTATTGTTACGAACGCGTCTCCACCCTAGAGCCGTCCCTGCCTGGATTTAATGGAATTTTAAAATTCGGCGCCTTCGCTGTGTGTTTTTTTATATAACGTTTTATTATAGCAAGCGGTTTATTCACATTGTTTCTTTTGAATAATTTCTAGGAACATCTATTTATTTGTTTGTTCTGTTTCTTTATTTTCAAGAACTTTAAGAATTCTTTTGAGATATATATATATATATATATATATATATATATAAGGATATTTTTTAGCGCAGTTACTTAGTTTACAATGAAAAGTCTTGGCGAACAGACCAAAATAGAAAGTAATCGACGAATTTAAATAAACGATTTAAGTCAGTTAAGTTTTAGTGATTAGTGAATTATTATAAGTTAGTTAAGTGTGTGTATAGTATTTAAATAAATAAGGAACGTAAAAGACAGTGTCTATTAATTTACCCCACGAATAGAAATCGTATAAATAAATAAGAAAAACATTACACTATAAACCAACAAATTAGGCGAGTCGCAGTGTCTTTGTGACAGAAAAAAAGTAGATTTTCTTATGTAAATTATGAAAAATTTGTCTGCTTGGAACATTCATTACATGTTTGTCGTAACTATTAATGAAGACGAAATCTAATAACATTATGACACAATGCTTATTCCTGTTTTATTTACTAAAATGGTTTATTTAGATTTTTCTTCACTTTTCTGAGATTATTATTGCCGATGAAGTTATCTGTTATTTTATTGTCCGCGAGCGACATTTCAATCATTTCAATGTCCTAGAAGGTTAAATTTTGCGAAATAGGAACAGTCAAACGGAGCTTTCTATTTAAATCGGTTTATACTTTGTTTAATCTACTAGATGTTATTTTTCATTATTTGATATAATTGAGTATTTAGAGAATTTTGAAATGCCCGCCGCTGTTCACAGATATCGTCTTTAAGTGTACACAATCGTTCTTGAACGAAACTTACTGCCACCCACGTGAAGATCAAAGAGATTCGTATCGAAACCGATATCCGACTATTATTGTGTACAAGACGTTGCTGAAATAGATACCCACCATGATAGAATGATACAATTAGAGGGGATCTTTCAGACTACAAGGAAAATTGCAAACACGTTTCAAGTCAATCCAAGTTAACAATAGACCGATGGGGTAAAGTTTGACGTGATATTTTTTAAATAATAATTGCTTTTCTATAAATAAATAATTTGTATTTATTTGCTGAATAATTAACGTACAGAGTTATGATCAAGTGATGCAGAAAAGAAGTTTACTTTTATAAAAAATGAAAGAACACGGAACTTTATGTATTTTTCGTTAATTAAACACCCATGAAGGTATTTGGGATATTACAATCTGGTCAACAGTGATCAATGACCAATTCAATTCTAACTTAATCTAGTTTGAAATTTAAAACGTGCACACACCAGCTCTGCTTTTACTCTGAAAACACTAAACTAACTCAAAGGGCTTGATCCTCTTAATTATTCCTTCTAACCTAATATTATCAAGAAACTGGATAGCCTCGACGTTGACATGATGATGGAGTCTTTCTTATTGGCTAATTTCTTGATAGTTTGGTAAACAGTGTCTATTTTGAGGTTTCTATCCAGTCCATACAGTCTTAATTATCTGTTTATGTGGCACAAGCTTATTATATAAAGCCAGAGTGGAGTTTCATCTGATTAGCCAGTACATTTGTCTACGTTTCAGTCGTAGTTCTTTTTAACATGAACTTTATATCGAAGTTTGGCATCCAAGGTAATACCTAAATATTTTGCCGAGTACTTAATTCCAAGTGTAATTTTCCATCTCTTCGTCTAGTCAAAGATACGGCGGACACTTTTTTGTAGCTTGTTGATTGCTTCTTCATTACTATTCCCTATTTCTAAAATGGTATTGTCAATGAAGATGGAAATTACTATTAAATTTTGTTTTTAATTTATCTCGATACCAAATAAATATTGTCATCCAAACAGTTGGTAAAAACTGAAAATCATAACCAGCAATACTAACGCGAATAGCTGTTTGTAACAGTTTGAAGTTATGTTTTACCCACTTAAATTGAAGTGACAATATTAAAGGCAGGAAAGTTTACTATTTTGAGATTAAAAACTATATGGGCTAGACTAGAGAAGAATACGGTAGTTGTTTTGGCTAAAAAATTTATATATAATTAGAATCTTAAGATTAAGATTAGATTATATCAGAATAAAAACTCAATTCTAATTGAAGTTCGTGATCGTACTCCCTAAATATTTATAATTGGAACTGGAACCAAATACGAGGATGGTTCCAGAAGTACTTGGCTCTGCAAACAAAACACAAGAATTTTAGAAAAAAATATATTTATTTTCCAACGGAATCTCCATACCCTTTACATTGTTAGAAAATTTTTGATCACCATGCCATTTTTTCAAGTCTGAAAACAAAAATCATCCGAGGGAGCTGAATCTGGCAAATAGGGTGCATGAGGTAGCAATTCAAACTTTAATTCACTGATTTTGGCCAATGCAATAACGTGTGAGTTGGTGCAATGTCTTGATGATGTTTATGATTGATTAATTTGCCAAAACGTTGCAATAATTAAGCGTAATAATCGCTGTTTCTGGTTTTTCCTTTTTAAAGACAGTCAATGAAAATCTCACGCGCATCCGAAACACTAGATGTAAACACCTTGACGACGCTGTTTTCGTTCCATTGTGAGCAAACGCTGCACCCATCTTGCGCACAGCTTTCTCATGTCCAAATTTGTCAGGTAATATACGACGTACCGTACTTTTTGAAATGTCTACTAGGTCTAATAGTTCGCTCACTTAAGTAGACTATCATCCAGTACCACTTTGCGGATTTTTTTCAATAGTCGTCACCTCATTTGGTCTACTGCTTCATTACTGGTCTTCGTAGCTCGTACGACCTCGTTTAAATTTTGTTACCCAAAATGTTACTGTTGATAACGAAAAAGCAGTCTCGCCCAGAGTAGAATCTAGTTCAGCTTTTATATTGATTGAGCCAATGCCTTTCAAATAAAAGTTTTGCAACACATAACGATGACCAATTTTTTTACTACTTTACTATTGATGACAATCAAACAAATACTGAACTACCTGTTCAAGCAAGTACCGTCATCTTCAGGTCAGGCCAGGTACTTTCGAGACCATCCTCGTATATCCATAGAAAAATAAGAATATTCACTTAACTATCAAAATAATCGTTACGAGAATGGTAATTTCTTCGTGTAAACGTATTCGTAAATAGAAAATGTTCGCAGGGTAATAGGGCACGAACACAAAAGGGTGAATTATCTCTTCGTCGCTTTCAAAGGTGGCTTAAAACACCCATAGAATTTTCTCGAGTCTTAATCATACATTACATCTGTTGAATATCATCCAACGTTGCATATACATAATTTCAAGTGAAAAGTTTCAGTATTCCTATCATTTCTTGTTTACAATTATATAAAATAAGAAGTTAAACGTCTGTTTCTCTTGAAATTATTTGTGTTTAGTGGGTGTAGTTGAAAGGTGGATGAAATATAGTATCACACAGTAAAGTACAATGACAAATAGTAGTTGAAGAAAGCATTAACTTATTTTGGATGTATTGAATTAATAATATATCGATTGAAATTCTAATATAATATAATAAAAATTGTTTGGAATATTCAACTTCAACTGTATGTCAACTATTTCTCAGTTTTCATTTTTGAGTTGAGATTTTTACTGGAAAAAAGTCGAAGACCGGGGCGGAGTATTTATGATTGTATACTAACTATTGGTAACTGTTGAAGAGTGGGTGTGAATTCTGGTCTAAAGAAGGAAGTAAATATTCGAAATCGAATTAGAACGAGAAGATTGGTGTTTCTAAAAATAAAGTGAAGAAGTGAGCTGAAATGATCACTTCTAAAATATTTATTTAACTGAGAAAATCAAGATATGAAAACCTGAGCAAAACGGCGCTGAATGAGGAATGGAGTAGCATGGAAACATATCAAATAAAAAATGAATTCTGACGAATTTTTTGTCCAGAAATCTTGTACAAGCCCCGAAATTTTATCCCAAAACGGCGCTGAATGGGAATGAAGTAGCATGGAACCATATCAAATAAAGAAGGAATTCTGATGAATTTTTTGTCCAGAAATCTTGTACAAGCCCCGAAATTTTATCCCAAAACGGCGCTGAATGGGAATGAAGTAGCATGGAACCATATCAAATAAAGAAGGAATTCTGATGAATTTTTTGTCCAGAAATCTTGTACAAGCCCCGAAATTTTATCCCAAAACGGCGCTGAATGGGAATGAAGTAGCATGGAACCATATCAAATAAAGAAGGAATTCTGATGAATTTTTTGTCCAGAAATCTTGTACAAGCCACGAAATTTGACCCCAAAACGGGGCTGAATGAGGAATGGAATAGCATGGAACCAGATCAAATAAAGAGAGAATTCTGCGAATTTTTTGTCCAGAAATCTTGTACAAGCCACGAAATTTGGCCCCAAAACGGCGCTGAATGGGAATGGAGTAGCATGGAATCATTTCAAATAAAGAAGGAATTCTAACGAATTTTTTGTCCAGAAATCTTGTACAAGCCCCGAAATTTTATCCCAAAACGGCGCTGAATGGGAATGAAGTAGCATGGAACCATATCAAATAAAGAAGGAATTCTGATGAATTTTTTGTCCAGAAATCTTGTACAATCCACGAAATTTGACCCCAAAACGGGGCTGAATGAGGAATGGAATAGCATGGAACCAGATCAAATAAAGAGAGAATTCTGCGAATTTTTTGTCCAGAAATCTTGTACAAGTCACGAAATTTGACCACAAAACGGCGCTGAATGAGGAATGGAGTAGCATGGAAACATATCAAATAAAAAAGGAATTCTGACGAATTTTTTGTCCAGAAATCTTGTACAAGCCCCGAAATTTTATCCCAAAACGGCGCTGAATGGGAATGAAGTAGCATGGAACCATATCAAATAAAGAAGGAATTCTGATGAATTTTTTGTCCAGAAATCTTGTACAAGCCCCGAAATTTTATCCCAAAACGGCGCTGAATGGGAATGAAGTAGCATGGAACCATATCAAATAAAGAAGGAATTCTGATGAATTTTTTGTCCAGAAATCTTGTACAAGCCCCGAAATTTTATCCCAAAACGGCGCTGAATGGGAATGAAGTAGCATGGAACCATATCAAATAAAGAAGGAATTCTGATGAATTTTTTGTCCAGAAATCTTGTACAAGCCACGAAATTTGACCCCAAAACGGGGCTGAATGAGGAATGGAATAGCATGGAACCAGATCAAATAAAGAGAGAATTCTGCGAATTTTTTGTCCAGAAATCTTGTACAAGCCACGAAATTTGGCCCCAAAACGGCGCTGAATGGGAATGGAGTAGCATGGAATCATTTCAAATAAAGAAGGAATTCTAACGAATTTTTTGTCCAGAAATCTTGTACAAGCCCCGAAATTTTATCCCAAAACGGCGCTGAATGGGAATGAAGTAGCATGGAACCATATCAAATAAAGAAGGAATTCTGATGAATTTTTTGTCCAGAAATCTTGTACAATCCACGAAATTTGACCCCAAAACGGGGCTGAATGAGGAATGGAATAGCATGGAACCAGATCAAATAAAGAGAGAATTCTGCGAATTTTTTGTCCAGAAATCTTGTACAAGTCACGAAATTTGACCACAAAACGGCGCTGAATGGGAATGGAGTAGCATGGAATCATTTCAAATAAAGAAGGAATTCTAACGAATTTTTTGTCCAGAAATCTTGTACAAGCCCCGAAATTTTATCCCAAAACGGCGCTGAATGGGAATGAAGTAGCATGGAACCATATCAAATAAAGAAGGAATTCTGATGAATTTTTTGTCCAGAAATCTTGTACAAGCCCCGAAATTTTATCCCAAAACGGCGCTGAATGGGAATGAAGTAGCATGGAACCATATCAAATAAAGAAGGAATTCTGATGAATTTTTTGTCCAGAAATCTTGTACAAGCCCCGAAATTTTATCCCAAAACGGCGCTGAATGGGAATGAAGTAGCATGGAACCATATCAAATAAAGAAGGAATTCTGATGAATTTTTTGTCCAGAAATCTTGTACAAGCCACGAAATTTGACCCCAAAACGGGGCTGAATGAGGAATGGAATAGCATGGAACCAGATCAAATAAAGAGAGAATTCTGCGAATTTTTTGTCCAGAAATCTTGTACAAGCCACGAAATTTGGCCCCAAAACGGCGCTGAATGGGAATGGAGTAGCATGGAATCATTTCAAATAAAGAAGGAATTCTAACGAATTTTTTGTCCAGAAATCTTGTACAAGCCCCGAAATTTTATCCCAAAACGGCGCTGAATGGGAATGAAGTAGCATGGAACCATATCAAATAAAGAAGGAATTCTGATGAATTTTTTGTCCAGAAATCTTGTACAAGCCCCGAAATTTTATCCCAAAACGGCGCTGAATGGGAATGAAGTAGCATGGAACCATATCAAATAAAGAAGGAATTCTGATGAATTTTTTGTCCAGAAATCTTGTACAAGCCCCGAAATTTTATCCCAAAACGGCGCTGAATGGGAATGAAGTAGCATGGAACCATATCAAATAAAGAAGGAATTCTGATGAATTTTTTGTCCAGAAATCTTGTACAAGCCCCGAAATTTTATCCCAAAACGGCGCTGAATGGGAATGAAGTAGCATGGAACCATATCAAATAAAGAAGGAATTCTGATGAATTTTTTGTCCAGAAATCTTGTACAAGCCCCGAAATTTTATCCCAAAACGGCGCTGAATGGGAATGAAGTAGCATGGAACCATATCAAATAAAGAAGGAATTCTGATGAATTTTTTGTCCAGAAATCTTGTACAAGCCCCGAAATTTTATCCCAAAACGGCGCTGAATGGGAATGAAGTAGCATGGAACCATATCAAATAAAGAAGGAATTCTGATGAATTTTTTGTCCAGAAATCTTGTACAAGCCCCGAAATTTTATCCCAAAACGGCGCTGAATGGGAATGAAGTAGCATGGAACCATATCAAATAAAGAAGGAATTCTGATGAATTTTTTGTCCAGAAATCTTGTACAAGCCCCGAAATTTTATCCCAAAACGGCGCTGAATGGGAATGAAGTAGCATGGAACCATATCAAATAAAGAAGGAATTCTGATGAATTTTTTGTCCAGAAATCTTGTACAAGCCACGAAATTTGACCCCAAAACGGGGCTGAATGAGGAATGGAATAGCATGGAACCAGATCAAATAAAGAGAGAATTCTGCGAATTTTTTGTCCAGAAATCTTGTACAAGCCACGAAATTTGGCCCCAAAACGGCGCTGAATGGGAATGGAGTAGCATGGAATCATTTCAAATAAAGAAGGAATTCTAACGAATTTTTTGTCCAGAAATCTTGTACAAGCCCCGAAATTTTATCCCAAAACGGCGCTGAATGGGAATGAAGTAGCATGGAACCATATCAAATAAAGAAGGAATTCTGATGAATTTTTTGTCCAGAAATCTTGTACAATCCACGAAATTTGACCCCAAAACGGGGCTGAATGAGGAATGGAATAGCATGGAACCAGATCAAATAAAGAGAGAATTCTGCGAATTTTTTGTCCAGAAATCTTGTACAAGTCACGAAATTTGACCACAAAACGGCGCTGAATGGGAATGGAGTAGCATGGAATCATTTCAAATAAAGAAGGAATTCTAACGAATTTTTTGTCCAGAAATCTTGTACAAGCCCCGAAATTTTATCCCAAAACGGCGCTGAATGGGAATGAAGTAGCATGGAACCATATCAAATAAAGAAGGAATTCTGATGAATTTTTTGTCCAGAAATCTTGTACAAGCCCCGAAATTTTATCCCAAAACGGCGCTGAATGGGAATGAAGTAGCATGGAACCATATCAAATAAAGAAGGAATTCTGATGAATTTTTTGTCCAGAAATCTTGTACAAGCCCCGAAATTTTATCCCAAAACGGCGCTGAATGGGAATGAAGTAGCATGGAACCATATCAAATAAAGAAGGAATTCTGATGAATTTTTTGTCCAGAAATCTTGTACAAGCCACGAAATTTGACCCCAAAACGGGGCTGAATGAGGAATGGAATAGCATGGAACCAGATCAAATAAAGAGAGAATTCTGCGAATTTTTTGTCCAGAAATCTTGTACAAGCCACGAAATTTGGCCCCAAAACGGCGCTGAATGGGAATGGAGTAGCATGGAATCATTTCAAATAAAGAAGGAATTCTAACGAATTTTTTGTCCAGAAATCTTGTACAAGCCCCGAAATTTTATCCCAAAACGGCGCTGAATGGGAATGAAGTAGCATGGAACCATATCAAATAAAGAAGGAATTCTGATGAATTTTTTGTCCAGAAATCTTGTACAATCCACGAAATTTGACCCCAAAACGGGGCTGAATGAGGAATGGAATAGCATGGAACCAGATCAAATAAAGAGAGAATTCTGCGAATTTTTTGTCCAGAAATCTTGTACAAGTCACGAAATTTGACCACAAAACGGCGCTGAATGGGAATGGAGTAGCATGGAATCATTTCAAATAAAGAAGGAATTCTAACGAATTTTTTGTCCAGAAATCTTGTACAAGCCCCGAAATTTTATCCCAAAACGGCGCTGAATGGGAATGAAGTAGCATGGAACCATATCAAATAAAGAAGGAATTCTGATGAATTTTTTGTCCAGAAATCTTGTACAATCCACGAAATTTGACCCCAAAACGGGGCTGAATGAGGAATGGAATAGCATGGAACCAGATCAAATAAAGAGAGAATTCTGCGAATTTTTTGTCCAGAAATCTTGTACAAGTCACGAAATTTGACCACAAAACGGCGCTGAATGAGGAATGGTGTAGCATGGAAACATATCAAATAAAAAAGGAATTCTGACGAATTTTTTGTCAAGAAATCTTGTACAAGCCACAAGATTTGACCCCAAAACGGCGCTGAATGGGAATGGAGTAGCATGGAATCATTTCAAATAAAGAAGGAATTCTGACGAATTTTTTGTCCAGAAATCTTGTATAAGCCCCGAAATTTTATCCCAAAACGGCGCTGAATGGGAATGAAGTAGCATGGAACCATATCAAATAAAGAAGGAATTCTGATGAATTTTTTGTCCAGAAATCTTGTACAAGCCACGAAATTTGACCCCAAAACGGGGCTGAATGAGGAATGGAATAGCATGGAACCAGATCAAATAAAGAGAGAATTCTGCGAATTTTTTGTCCAGAAATCTTGTACAAGCCACGAAATTTGACCCCAAAACGACGCTGAATGAGGAATGGAATAGCATGGAATCAGATCAAATAAAGAAGGAATTCTGACGAATTTTTTGTCCAGAAATCTTGTACAAGCCACGAAATTTGACCCCAAAACGGGGCTGAATGAGGAATGGAATAGCATGGAACCAGATCAAATAAAGAGAGAATTCTGCGAATTTTTTGTCCAGAAATCTTGTACAAGCCACGAAATTTGACCCCAAAATGGCGCTGAATGAGGAATGGAATAGCATGGAACCAGATCAAATAAAGAGAGAATTCTGCGAATTTTTTGTCCAGAAATCTTGTACAAGCCACGAAATTTGACCACAAAACGGCGCTGAATGAGGAATGGAGTAGCATGGAAACATATCAAATAAAGAAGGAATTCTGACGAATTTTTTGTCCAGAAATCTTGTATAAGCCCCGAAATTTTATCCCAAAACGGCGCTGAATGGGAATGAAGTAGCATGGAACCATATCAAATAAAGAAGGAATTCTGATGAATTTTTTGTCCAGAAATCTTGTACAAGCCACGAAATTTGACCCCAAAACGGGGCTGAATGAGGAATGGAATAGCATGGAACCAGATCAAATAAAGAGAGAATTCTGCGAATTTTTTGTCCAGAAATCTTGTACAAGCCACGAAATTTGACCCCAAAACGACGCTGAATGAGGAATGGAATAGCATGGAATCAGATCAAATAAAGAAGGAATTCTGATGAATTTTTTGTCCAGAAATCTTGTACAAGCCACGAAATTTGACCCCAAAACGGGGCTGAATGAGGAATGGAATAGCATGGAACCAGATCAAATAAAGAGAGAATTCTGCGAATTTTTTGTCCAGAAATCTTGTACAAGCCCCGAAATTTTATCCCAAAACGGCGCTGAATGGGAATGAAGTAGCATGGAACCATATCAAATAAAGAAGGAATTCTGATGAATTTTTTGTCCAGAAATCTTGTACAATCCACGAAATTTGACCCCAAAACGGGGCTGAATGAGGAATGGAATAGCATGGAACCAGATCAAATAAAGAGAGAATTCTGCGAATTTTTTGTCCAGAAATCTTGTACAAGTCACGAAATTTGACCACAAAACGGCGCTGAATGGGAATGGAGTAGCATGGAATCATTTCAAATAAAGAAGGAATTCTAACGAATTTTTTGTCCAGAAATCTTGTACAAGCCCCGAAATTTTATCCCAAAACGGCGCTGAATGGGAATGAAGTAGCATGGAACCATATCAAATAAAGAAGGAATTCTGATGAATTTTTTGTCCAGAAATCTTGTACAAGCCCCGAAATTTTATCCCAAAACGGCGCTGAATGGGAATGAAGTAGCATGGAACCATATCAAATAAAGAAGGAATTCTGATGAATTTTTTGTCCAGAAATCTTGTACAAGCCCCGAAATTTTATCCCAAAACGGCGCTGAATGGGAATGAAGTAGCATGGAACCATATCAAATAAAGAAGGAATTCTGATGAATTTTTTGTCCAGAAATCTTGTACAAGCCACGAAATTTGACCCCAAAACGGGGCTGAATGAGGAATGGAATAGCATGGAACCAGATCAAATAAAGAGAGAATTCTGCGAATTTTTTGTCCAGAAATCTTGTACAAGCCACGAAATTTGGCCCCAAAACGGCGCTGAATGGGAATGGAGTAGCATGGAATCATTTCAAATAAAGAAGGAATTCTAACGAATTTTTTGTCCAGAAATCTTGTACAAGCCCCGAAATTTTATCCCAAAACGGCGCTGAATGGGAATGAAGTAGCATGGAACCATATCAAATAAAGAAGGAATTCTGATGAATTTTTTGTCCAGAAATCTTGTACAATCCACGAAATTTGACCCCAAAACGGGGCTGAATGAGGAATGGAATAGCATGGAACCAGATCAAATAAAGAGAGAATTCTGCGAATTTTTTGTCCAGAAATCTTGTACAAGTCACGAAATTTGACCACAAAACGGCGCTGAATGAGGAATGGTGTAGCATGGAAACATATCAAATAAAAAAGGAATTCTGACGAATTTTTTGTCAAGAAATCTTGTACAAGCCACAAGATTTGACCCCAAAACGGCGCTGAATGGGAATGGAGTAGCATGGAATCATTTCAAATAAAGAAGGAATTCTGACGAATTTTTTGTCCAGAAATCTTGTATAAGCCCCGAAATTTTATCCCAAAACGGCGCTGAATGGGAATGAAGTAGCATGGAACCATATCAAATAAAGAAGGAATTCTGATGAATTTTTTGTCCAGAAATCTTGTACAAGCCACGAAATTTGACCCCAAAACGGGGCTGAATGAGGAATGGAATAGCATGGAACCAGATCAAATAAAGAGAGAATTCTGCGAATTTTTTGTCCAGAAATCTTGTACAAGCCACGAAATTTGACCCCAAAACGACGCTGAATGAGGAATGGAATAGCATGGAATCAGATCAAATAAAGAAGGAATTCTGACGAATTTTTTGTCCAGAAATCTTGTACAAGCCACGAAATTTGACCCCAAAACGGGGCTGAATGAGGAATGGAATAGCATGGAACCAGATCAAATAAAGAGAGAATTCTGCGAATTTTTTGTCCAGAAATCTTGTACAAGCCACGAAATTTGACCCCAAAATGGCGCTGAATGAGGAATGGAATAGCATGGAACCAGATCAAATAAAGAGAGAATTCTGCGAATTTTTTGTCCAGAAATCTTGTACAAGCCACGAAATTTGACCACAAAACGGCGCTGAATGAGGAATGGAGTAGCATGGAAACATATCAAATAAAGAAGGAATTCTGACGAATTTTTTGTCCAGAAATCTTGTATAAGCCCCGAAATTTTATCCCAAAACGGCGCTGAATGGGAATGAAGTAGCATGGAACCATATCAAATAAAGAAGGAATTCTGATGAATTTTTTGTCCAGAAATCTTGTACAAGCCACGAAATTTGACCCCAAAACGGGGCTGAATGAGGAATGGAATAGCATGGAACCAGATCAAATAAAGAGAGAATTCTGCGAATTTTTTGTCCAGAAATCTTGTACAAGCCACGAAATTTGACCCCAAAACGACGCTGAATGAGGAATGGAATAGCATGGAATCAGATCAAATAAAGAAGGAATTCTGATGAATTTTTTGTCCAGAAATCTTGTACAAGCCACGAAATTTGACCCCAAAACGGGGCTGAATGAGGAATGGAATAGCATGGAACCAGATCAAATAAAGAGAGAATTCTGCGAATTTTTTGTCCAGAAATCTTGTACAAGCCACGAAATTTGACCCCAAAACGACGCTGAATGAGGAATGGAATAGCATGGAATCAGATCAAATAAAGAAGGAATTCTGACGAATTTTTTGTCCAGAAATCTTGTACAAGCCACGAAATTTGACCCCAAAACGGGGCTGAATGAGGAATGGAATAGCATGGAACCAGATCAAATAAAGAGAGAATTCTGCGAATTTTTTGTCCAGAAATCTTGTACAAGCCACGAAATTTGACCCCAAAATGGCGCTGAATGAGGAATGGAATAGCATGGAACCAGATCAAATAAAGAGAGAATTCTGCGAATTTTTTGTCCAGAAATCTTGTACAAGCCACGAAATTTGACCACAAAACGGCGCTGAATGAGGAATGGAGTAGCATGGAAACATATCAAATAAAAAAGGAATTCTGACGAATTTTTTGTCAAGAAATCTTGTACAAGCCACAAGATTTGACCCCAAAACGGCGCTGAATGGGAATGGAGTAGCATGGAATCATTTCAAATAAAGAAGGAATTCTGACGAATTTTTTGTCCAGAAATCTTGTACAAGCCACGAAATTTGACCCCAAAACGACGCTGAATGAGGAATGGAATAGCATGGAATCAGATCAAATAAAGAAGGAATTCTGACGAATTTTTTGTCCAGAAATCTTTTACAAGCGCGAAATTTGATCCTCGAATTTTTCACTAGAGATATTTGAGAGCGATCTCATATTTTTTTATCATTCTAGAGTATATTTAGAATTAAATAAATAAAGCATGTATACAAGGATTCAGATAACTTATCTTTTATCAAAATCAAAGTTCAAGTAATCGAAAGCGACTTGCAAATATTTCAAATGTTTGAATTTTTCAAATAAATAGCAATTTCGTAAAACAATTTCTTAATTAAGTAATATTTTTTCACCTAATTTAGAGAATCGAAATTTTACATTCCATCTGCTATCACCAGAAACATTAAACAACGATTTGGGCACACCTTCCAATATTAAAAGTAAATTTTTGACTACCAACTAATTCAGTTACCTTCAGATAGATGTTAAGTTGAAATACTTGAGATTTGAGGGTATTATAAACTAATTTGATTGACAAGTAAAATTTTCTAAAATAAAATCAAACGTAAATTGAATACAAAGTAATCAAAATTTAACAATTTCAAACAAGCAAATTGTATAAATTTATCAGAATAGATATGTTTCCCACTTATATCAAAGTCAAACCCAAAGAATAAGATGAACTTGGATACTTGAAGAACAATTTTTGAAAATAGTACAAAATGACTGAAAAAAAAATACATAGAAGGATTCGTACAGTACAGTAGATAATAGTTATATGAACAAAATGCTTAAGAATATATGGTAGATCTAAAAACAACTATCAGAACATTTCCTGAGTTTCGACAAACACATTGTGTAGGAATTTATCACAAACAATATGCTTCTCACCATATTATATCAAATTGTGATTAATGAAGAATTTTGTGAATGCGAAGGACTAGGATGACTTTGGTATCGAGTACTTTATAAAAAAATCATCTAAAACATTGATATATCAATATCATTAATCATCCCAGGTACTTTTTAGACCTTCCTCGTACATATTAGTGACTGTTAACAATAATTTACTTCAAAATGGCAGCTGCGCAAGGTTTGCTCCTGTAATTTTTTTCAATCGAAATAAGCCAATGAATTATTCTGATTATAAATAATAACCGCTATAGATGTATTTTCAAAGATATATTTAGAATTGCGAGTCAATTGGTTGAAAATTGGTAGGTATGATATACATTATTTAGCTAATCACATTTAAAGTTTTGGAAAATCATGGAAAATTTTGCTATACCCTTAATCTGGGATACGGAAAATCCAGTACTTAAAGGTTTTTCACGGCCATAATCTTTTGAAACATAATTTTTGAGGTCCTAGGTTTGTCTAAAGCTTAAAAAGATAAAAATATATAATGTAAGTGAATGTTATTAGCTGTTTATACAGGGTGCTTCTAAATTCATGCTATAGTAGGTGATTGTTTTCGAGATATCACACTGAAATTGATTTGTTATTTTTTTTTCTAAAATTTCAGTAAAGCTAGAAACTAAATATTCTGTAATTTTCGTGCACTCGCAAAGGACTAACCACAGGTATTTTTTCAATATTCCTGTTACATTATACGGGGGGGAAATTAGCAACCCTTAATTTATTTCATATTAAAACTTTTTTCAAGATGAAATTTCATGTAATAAAACTTAAAATTCTTGTTTTATTTGATAATATTTTTTATTACCAATTTTTTCCACAACACCACAAGCTATAGAGAAAAAAATAAACGCTATGAGCGCTTGTCTAGTGGGGAGCTAGTACAATAAACAAAGTTCAATAAACTGAACTATATACAACGAAAGATTAAAGTACGTAACGCGAGGTAAGTCTTTAGAAACGGTGCAACATCGCTGAGATCTCGGCGTTCAAGGTCCGATCGCTTCACTGTCTCGAGGTAGAATGAATTTCTCCTCGATTCCAAACGCCTCGCCTGGGTTCGTGTAAGGAATGAAAATTAAGAAAGTTACTTGGACTTTCCTGGATCAGATATCGTTCAGTAAGACGGATTATTTTTTTATTGATTTCATAGGAGAAATGTATATCTGTATTAAGTATTTTTTAATACAAGGTCATTTGGCGTGGTCGCCACAACACCATAATTCATAATTTTTTTTAATTAATTCAGTAAAAAGTAGTAAATATGTAAAATGTTTTAGTTTCTAACGATTTTTGTCGCATGAATTTAGAAACACCCTGTGATAAAGATGGGTAATATCTACATTAATTTAGCATTAACAATATAAGGCGCTAGATACCTCAGCGTTTGCTTAGCAAATTTTTTATTTTTCGACTGAACTATGAGTAAAATAACAGAAAGCATTAAGTTTTCAAAGGAAGTTACTACTCTTCAATTCACATAACTTCTTGTGAAAAATTCAATTTTACAAGAAACTTGTAATATGAAAACCTTCAAAGAAGATGTTCAATATGCCAATATTCACTTCAAAAAAGTTTTTGATCCGCTTTGTCTTATTTCTTTTTACATAGCAAATATTCTTTATTTTTCATGTAGTCGCTTTTGAAGCTTCTTTTATCTCCTGTGAGGATTAATATTTTTTGTTTTGATTAGTAATACCCTAATCTGGGACTTAATTACCAAAGCACAAGGAAATTGAAATTAAATCCTCTGGGTGGCCAAGCAAACTAACTAACTATGACCAAGCTTGTACCACTAAATAATAGAGAAGCCACAACCATACTGAGTATAAAGAAAATCTAGATAAAATACACCTTGAACTTGCGTTGATAATGTGCTTTTTCAGCATACAAATCTTCAGAATTTGATGAAATCAGAAAATATGTATCAACATTTTGATTATCTTTTTGCATGTGATAATTTCATGTAAAAAAGTTTTCTTCTCCTTTTTAAAAACGAGCTCATAGCTATGCTAACTTTTGATCATCATTCAGCTGCTTTAAAACCCAACGTGCCAAAATTTTCTTTCAACTCAACTATTTTCTGATGATTGATTAGACAATTCCATAGCCGACATTAATTTCTTTGAGGTTTGAATCATGTTTGAGCTTCTGCAATGTTTTCATTAATAAAATTGGTTCCTATCATAATCAACTAGATTTAAATCGGGAGATCTTGAAGGCCAAGAAATAGGATATTCACGTCCTATCTATTTGTTGATATAAATGTTATTTATGTAGATGTTCTCTCAATGCCAGTAAACAGTGAGGGGATGCCCTATCATGCTGAAAACATATCGTTCACATTGGCAAACGAATTCGGCAAAATATTTTGTACAAAGTCAAAATAGACGACATTCTTGAATAGCATGGGGATTTTCTTTTGCCCACACATATGAATTACGGAACGATTCTTCTAAATTAGTCTTCATGTGCGAATAGTGACCTATACAGGGTTGGTCGAAGATTTTTGATCCTTCTAACAAAAGTTTTAACAAAACTAACTATATAGTACCTAACATAGATACACACAGAATAATTTAAGAATAATTTATTTATGTAATTTAAATAACAATCGATATGGAATATCAATAAACATCAAACGGTCACCGCCAATTTCAAACTTTGTAGAGTTGCATGTTGTTTTTATTTGATATAGTTGTGACAATGTATTATTGTTTTAATTGATACCTTATCATGTGATACGTTTCGTATGTTTGATAAAATGAAACACGGTGCAATATTGAATACGAATCCCCAAATTCTAAAGCCGGTCCTGGAATTTCTAAGTTTAGCTAATACCAGTCAAAAGCTCGATAGTAGTGTCACCCTGTGTAATATTTAGTGGAGAATTGATTTGTTTCATGATCATCCAACATGCCTTAGAGGCAATTATGCATTCTCCCTTTTTCAAACACTTCACATCATTAAATAAAACTTGAATACGGCACACGTATCCCCTGTTAAATGTATTCAATCTGCTTGTTGCGTTGTTAGTTAAATCTACAGGTGAGCATTGACAAATAAGGATAAATTCCTATGCTAATGGAAACTTCGTTGAGCTGGTATGTTTTCCACTTTCGTTGTTTGTTTTAGAATGGATAATGGGAAAGTTACAGAATGCACTTTAACGTATTCTTGAAGTGGGAAGTCAGGAATAAAAGAGATCTCCTTTGTTTCGTTCGAGGAAAATGCTCGAAGGGCTTTTATTTGGAAAACAAGGACGATCGATTTTGGTGTAGGTTCAACTTTAATTACGAAGCGAGTTTTTCGCGGTACATTCTGTGAATAAATGTATCACGATTCAACTGTACAACACAATTATTTCCGGACATAGTTATAAACTAACAAGAGATCTTCATATTTGAGCCAGATCAATATTCCATCCAATTGGAATAATAACGAGTAGTGCATAAAAGATAAGTGAATTTCCGAAAACAATTTATATTATCATTTAGATGTGGTATTGAAATCGAGGTCGGATGTATCGAAAATCAGACGTGGGTTTCATCATGATTTACAAATCAATCGGAATGAAATTATTGTTTTACCAAAACGGATGCGGATATTCATTTCCATATTAAGTGGGTAAACGAATGTAGAAATTAGAAAAAATTTATAAAACGAAAAAATGTTCGGTGAAACTTTGTTTGAATTTATGGAGCTGATAAGCTGAAAATGGAAAGAGAAAACACGTTTTTTCATTTAAAAATAAAATTTTGTATGAAATATGTTGAGAGAGGGAAAGAAAAAAGGCTATTACGGTGATTAATCGATCGAATGACTTCGTACTAATAACAAAACAACAATGATCGTCAAAAAATGGAACAGAAATATAATGATATTCAAAATCACATTGAAATATTTGGGGCGTACAATTTTCTATTCGGTATTATCTCTTAAAAATTATGCCATTTGACTTGAATGATAAATAAAATTCTAGGTTTTTAACCTACGCTGCCATTCCAAAACAAATTATTTTGATGAAATATCAAGAGAAAAATACCTACTGCAATAAAAACTAACATACGAAATTAATCAAACCGTTACACACATATGGGTATGAGAAATCCCGTCCCTCTAAGCATCCACCCCCGAATAAATCCGTGGATGAATGCGAGGAAGAACATTCCACCACCCTCTGTCATTTTTGACGGGTTCTTATCTTTGTTCGCTTCATAGTTTTTTCCCTGGGTTCTATGGGATTTTCTGGGAAGTCTTATATTTTTATTAAGAGTTAGGCTTATCTTCTTTGTCTGGACGTCTTAATGTGTGAATGCTTTTACTTTGACTATAAGTTAGAGCGATAAATTTTCTATCGATTTTGACACATTTTTGTGTTTTTCCATTCTTCCTAAACAGAGATATAATCATGAAAACCGTATATGATGACATAAGCAAAGTTTATTAAATGATACACACCCTCTTGATTTGTGCATTTTGACTTTCAATCAACATTTGACATATCTAATCGTTCAACTGATTTTTATTTTTATCTTATTGGAAAATAATGGCCCTAGCTATAGTTTTGAATAATTCATTGAGAAATTCAGGTATATTTAATTATCACAATGTCAATTCAATGATTATCAACTAATTTGGAAAATTATTCAACAGCTGTCTCTTTTTTTTTGAATATTACAGTATTTCAAAATATCTTGAAAGGAACCGCCAGTCAATCCAAAACGAGAAAATGGTTCACGCAGTTATCGAAGTCACGAAATTCAACCAACCATTCGAAATTGTTGCAACGGCTTCCTTTAACAATTCTACCAAATATAGGACCAAAACGGTTGATGAGCAGCAATCACGCTAAACTATGGCCTTTGGAAAAAATTGTGAATTTACTTTTGCTGGGAGTAATACCTGCAACTTTTATCGCACCTAATATAGTATTAAATGATCTTTTTGCCGGTTTGACATGTCTACATATGAATTGGTGAGTAGATACAATTTTTGAGTACTGATTTTGATTAGTTAGGTATGGAAAAACAACATTCAAAAGAAATTTCGGCTACTACAGATAAAATTTTCACTTTAATGCAATAACAAAGTCCGTCTTTTTTCGTAAAAAATCCCTATGATGCTCTTCCTAAGCAAAATTCAATGTTTCAACCCTCAAGCTGATATTTCTGCTTCAAGTTTAGATAGGTTGAATTTTTCTAAATTAATAAGATGTGGTAGAGCAGACGTTGGTCATAGCGGTAGTTGTTCCTTCAAATTTTAACGAGGAGGCACAAAAAATACTGAAGCGGTTGTTGATGGTACATCCAGGTAATGAATCTTTTTGGCGTATCTACCAACCCTGCTCTGGTATGGCTTTGTATTTCTTATTTCAATGAATTCGCCGAAATGTAACAAAATTTTTACAATTGTTGAAAGCCATTTTAAACTTTGAGCAGCTTGAATGGCGTCAGTTCTTGCTAATGCTCATACGCATAGTAAACTCTCCACATCCGTATTCCCCCCTAAGCATTTTAAAAAGATTACATAGATGATTATTGCACGTCGCATGTCTCTTGTCATTGCATCACGGCTGCCATTAACAAAAATTCAATTGGTGAATTGAACAAAAACCTTACTTAAAATTTGATTCAATATTTTGTGACCGGTTTAAAAATGATGATAACAAAACTTAGTAAGTAAGTAACGAAGTGAAAAAGTGCTCAGTTGATTACTGTCAATAATCATAACAACTGCTGCTTTGGTTTTGGAGCCTGATGGACAGGTTGGTTGTTAAGCCAAATGTAACTAGATTTCTCCCTAGAACTGCAGCTGTACGCAATAAAAAAGACACCAATCCGATGATATTGCAAGTGCGAGATCTTGCATGGAGCAAACGGCTGAACTTTTGCGCATGCTTGTATTGTATCATGTCAAATGGCCTTTAGGAATATAACGCACGACATTGTAGAGGTATCTGACAACTCACACGTTATTGACTGTAGGGCTTTAAGGTTTCTAGATAATTACGCACGCAATAGAACCTTGAAATATATATTTCACAATACTGAAAATGCAATACATATTTTTCGTAAAATTGACCATTTCATCTAGTTTTCAATTTCTCAAAATTTTCGGTTCATTGAATAAGTTCCACCTTTAATAAATCATAATTCGATTTGTATTAGGTGTATAATCATAAAAAAATATCAGTTCAATTTTTTTAAAGCTAAATCTAACTTACTCACAGTATTTTTGATACAACCCAAATTTTTTGACTTATTTGTGAAGAATCCATTAAAAAGAAGCTTTTTTTAACAAAAATTTCAATCACAAAATAATCTAAAAGTATCGATTTTTCGAAAAAACTCCATATAATAATTTGTGCATATCTATCGATTTCTTTGGTTTGTTTAAAAAAAAAATTACCACCTCCTAGTTGGGGTGGTATTCATCGCCAAAGTAAGCATATAGCGGCATAAGTTGGATTTCACTTTTTAAGCTTTTATCAAAATTTAAAGCAAAAAGATGCGTTTTGATGGAAAGCTGAAATAAAAACCGTCATTACAAAAAAAAATAATTACAGTGAATACTGTAATAGTTTTTGTCACAAGTAGGACGGTTTTACAATAAATATAATTGAAAAGTGATGATCAAATATAGTTTAAAAGACTTAAAAATTCACTTTTAAACCACACCAAACCAAAATAAAAAGTTAAATAGTTATTTATGCAACAATTGAGTAATACTTTTTTCACGAGGAGGACGGTTTCACCGCAATTCCTACGAGTTTCATACAAAATTTTTTCTACATCTGTAGACTTAAAAATTCTACAAGACTTTTATCAATTTTTATTTTGTGATAGTAGTATTGGAAGTACAACTGTAAGTATTATTAATTTGAAGTGAAGAAGAAGTTATATTACTATTGGTACTTGAATTGCCAACATTTAACGAGTTCAAAGAGATAAAATCGTCTATAATCTATACTACTTATTGGATTGGTGGAAATTTATAATGCTTGAAGTCAAACTAGTCGTTTCCGTTTAAATTTTCACTAGGGAATCCATTTGGTTTTTGATTGAGTCATCTACGTAACCCTCTGCAACTGAGTTAGATTTCCACCCATCGTGATTCCCTAGTTTAATTATATCACCACCACTAATAGAGACGCCGAGGAACGTCGGTATGTATGCCCAGGGTAGTTTTTTGGATTTGGTAAATTCAAATATGTTGCGATAAGCGAGGGAATTTTTGAAAAGGTATTGATACCTATAACTTGTGTTTTGCATTTTCCATTTCTATACTGCAAAAAGAAATGATCTGTTCTGATATTAGTGGGTCGTTGGTTTTTATATTTTTTATAAATTAAGTTTAATCTATTGTCAGTATATCGACGTTGAACATGAGTTTTTGTGTCAGGTACTATGACAAATAAAACATTTCCGGTATTATTAATATCGATACACTTAATTTTATATAATTCCTCCCTTCGCAGAGCTCCTGCGATTCCGATTATTAAAGCAACCTGGAAGATTTTACAAATTATATCTAAGCTAACAATGATCGTCTGGAGCTTGCAACAGAAACTTACAACTGATTTATTTTTCAAATATGCAATGATCTTCGAGTATTTACTGATGTCTACGTCGTTATTTACAATTAGGGTGCCTTTCAGTTTTGTTTCAGTTTTGAATAAGTCGACCAAAGTGTTGAAGACTTCCACAATTTGGATTTAGTTTCAAAGTAATCTAGTAACACTCTTTCTGTGAAGCTGTTTATGCCTTTTTAAGTACGCCACTCCAGAAAAGAATTCTATTTGCCGATTCAACAACATCTTCTGGTGTACAAATTAAACTTTCTTCGCTATTACTCTCTATCACTAATAATAATAATGATAATAATAATAATAATAATTCTACACTCCTTTTAATTAGACACAAAACGGATTTTCTTGAACGAATAACAAGAAATAAAAGTGTCACAGTTTATGGGAGAAACGAATTGTCATGAGAAAGAAAGCATTCACAGCTCACTATTTTGATAAAAACACGTTACGGCACCTTTTTTAACCTTTTTAAAAAACTTGAATATCATCATTTCATAATTGAAAAAAAAGTTCATTGAGTTGTGGGAGTCGTGGAAAAAATATTGTACATAATTCGCTGGAAAGTGAGGAACATACTTAGGAGAATACATTTCTACTCGTGTGTTGAATGTCACTTTCCTCGCTTTCCTCGAAATTTGACTTGTGAATTTATTTCTTAATCATAAAATTGTCTTTTTTAGGGGTTTGGAAGGAGTTGTATTAGACTATGTAAGACCTATTATATTTGGATCAGCTATACCAAAATTAGCTATACTACTTCTTTATCTCATATCGTTGTCGACGTTCGTCAGTCTCATTTATTACAATCACAAAGATATCGGTATTGGATGTACTTTTCGAAAATTTTGGGAAATTACCGATGAGGATGAATAAAATATTTTTATACTTTTATCACTAAAATAAAGTTTGTTTCTATGTGTAAATATGAAGATCGTTACCTTTCGGTCCCATTGCAACTGCTATTACTATTAAGGTGATTTGATGAAGGTGGATTGGTACCGGCTGTGGAACCAGGAGCAGTTCGCCACGCTCCTAATAACGGTCCTTCGCCCGAACTCACGAGAGCAACACTCGATGGCAATTTTAACCGATTTCGCAAGTCCTTTCGTCTGGCCTTGCGTGACAAATCGAGCTCACTAGCCGCCGAACTTACATTAGCCGCGCGGTTGATATAAGCGATACTATCGCGCGACGACGAATAATAGCCAACTTCGTGTTGCTGATGCTGATAATGGTGGGACTGACGTGGTTGTTGCAGGTGTGCGCGCGGTTGCTTAGACATGCCCAGTTTGCATCCTACCAGATCTGCAATAAAAAAAAAACAACATGATTATAATAAATTGTTGTAAGGAGATCTTTGACAGGACAGAGATGTTTCAAAAAAGAAAAAATTGAATAAAATCTTATTATTCCAAAGCTTTCTTAATAAAGGAATACCTCCATAATGACAGACACAGAACAGAGTTGTATAGGGGAGTCCAAAATATCGACGCCCGAACACGCGATGTATAATTGTCAATACGCGAAACAGGGAAAATCCAAGTTGATTCCGTAAACTTCCAACGACTGGCCTTGCGAATTATTTATGGTCATCGCAAAGGCCAGACGTACTAGGACCTAGCAATGTTACACATCATGATGACAACTGATCCTACTTTTGACAGAAAATTGTGAGGTGGTAATCCTGGCGATTCGAGTAGATTTGAAAGAAAACAACTGTCCCCGAAGAAAATTTTGAATAAGATCCTCGACATCTTTATTTTTCGCCGCCAATTATGGTTATTGAACTGTTGCGCCATATCTGGGAAAGTATTATGACAAGTAAGGCACTAAATCGTAACGAAGTTCTACTGATTTTCATTATCAAATTGTCACGAGAGAACAAACACTTTTCGTCTAGAGCTTCGTAATTACCAAATATGAATTCCATTGTTTCGACTCTATTTTTTTATCTGAATCTAAGTCCCCTCATTCACAAGATCATTTGCTTCTTCTTTCTTATATACAATTGTGTCTGCTTTGCCTATTACATTTAGTGTTTATCGACATCTTATGATCACCTTGGGCTCGATCATTTGAAAAATAATTCATTTTACAGCTGTTTAACTATCAGATGATTCCTATTGTTATAGTTCATGTTCAAAGTGAGCACTGCGCACATGTCAATGGTTAGAGCATTCTCTTGGAAGGTGTTGATAACAATCCACTCCAGTTCAAGTGATTTTTCTAATGTCTTACCTTAAACTTAACTTTTCGGGAATCGCTTTGAATGTTTTTATAGATCTTGTTTCATATATGCATGAAACGTTAATTTTGGTGAAATAGTGAAAACAGATTGGAGTATTAGGAGGCTTTTCAAGGAAACTAGTTTGAGAATATGGACAAGAAGATAGAAATCATCATTTAGTGAGCTCTTGGTTGAAGTTCAGAATCAAGTAAAAGATCAAATCGTGATGATACATAAGGAATGAGGTTGAAAATAACTTAATAACTCTGATCTGCTATCTTATAACAATGGAGATTTGGAATACGTATATCCTCTGTTCCAGTTCCGATTTTTCATTTCGAAACCATTCATTGCTCTTATTAAGATTAATTCATATCAAATTAATCGATATAATGTATCCACCCGTTATCAGTATTATTATATTTAGTAAAAAGTTTGATGTAAAAATTATATAACTGAGTTTTGTTAAATTGCTTTTGGAAGTAATTTGTTGAAAACACAAAAGTTTTGAAGTAACATGATATTCAAATTAATTTTCTTCAAAGTACTGCTCTCTGTTAGCAACCCACTTGTCTAAATGTTTAATCCGTAATTGCAAGCATTACTGGAAGGTTTCTTTAAGAACAGCTTTTATCTACTCTGTAAGTGCTTTTTCAATGTTAGGAGTCATCTCAAAACTGTTTCCTTTGAGTTTTATTAATAAGTTACTGGTTTTGAGAGCATTTCGCGGTCATAACCATGAAATTTCATCTCTATTAACAGTTTGTCGAGGTTTTCTTACATTTTTATTTTGGTTTTTGAGGTCGTAGTATATTGCAAACGTTGACTTACTTCCACTTGTATTCAGTAAAAAGTAATTATGTCAACAGAACAGACAGATTTCAACATTTTGTGAGATGCTCTAGCACTTTTTCTGAACTTTACTCAAGGCTTGAGGTGAATATGATGCATATTATACGTCAAATATTACAAAAACGATCGTAAGCAGTTGTAGTAACTGACTAATGAACTGGAACGGTTTCACTGCTAGTGACAGTGCAAAGTGATTTCTAAAATCACACCTTGTACTAATATTTTGATAGTAACAAGTTAATAGAATACCTTCCTGTATATTTTTTAGGAATTTCCTGGAGTATATCAAATAGAATTTGTTGTTATTTTCATAACTTGCTTTAATAATTATTCAAAACTTTTTTTTATATGGATGATAATGATGATGACAAGGGAGTAATTTATAATGATCAAAACTGTAAGGTGTCATAGTCTTTATATTAGCGGTAGTAAGTCCAATAGATTGTAAAACTCAACTGTGATGTGAAGAGCTTCAACTCGACGGCGATTTCCAATCTATTCACTACATTGAACGTTAAAGTTCGGTTCAATCAAGCTTTTTTGTTGATCCACTAAGAAGTTCATCAATTACGTTGAAATAAATGTTCTTAGAACATTGTTGAATCAACAAAATTCGGCCTTAAGGACTGTTCCTTTGAGACAAGAAAAGTATTTAACGGAAGCTACGGGTGCAAATACGAGGGCTGCTACTTTAGATAGATATGGCAACCTGATGTGAATATGTCAAATGTTATTTACGAGGGATATTTGAGTTTGGTATGAGGTACTTGAAACATTCATTTTGGTCTCAAAATGGAATTTGCTATTTCTATTGAACCAACGGCAGTGTGTCGATCAACTTTCGGTGATGAAGCACCATCTCGAGTCACACTGTTTTGCTGTGAAGCGGATGGAAGAATGTTATATTATTGTATGACAATCTTCTGACCATGTCATATGACTCTGAATCAAAGTACTGCTCTGTAGCTAGCCCAGCTAAAACTGAATGAAGTGTAGAAAGTGATCAACCGCTGGATGAAAGATCATGTATTTTCTTTTGCTCTGAACAAAACGGGATAAAGGATCAATAAGATTATTCCTATTCCAGTGGGAGACGAGCTAACAAAAGTCACAGTCAGGTATCTTCAAATAACAATTGATAGTAGGTTGAACTTCTGGGAGCAGATTCGATTTGGAGTTGATGAAGCCGCAACAAGTGTTGCCATATTAAGCAGGTTAATGGCCAACGTCGAATCTTTTGCTCAGAGATGTGGACCGTCTTTTGAGCTTATCGAACAGTCTCGGTGCCAGCTGTAATGATAATTGCGGGAGTTATTTCGGCAAAACTTCTTGTTTTGGAACAAAAACGTTACACATCTGAAAAAAGCAGAGGTATTTGGAGTGAGGATAGCAAAATTCTTGGAAGCCCGATCAGAGAGAAAGATGGACGAAGCGATTGATTCCACGCTTGTAACCTTAGATAGATAGTACCATGGTGAAGTTGTATATTATTTCAAACAATTTCTATCCTAACATGGGTATTGTTTGCGCTATTTGCACAGAATGAGGAAAAAGGATTCAAGGGGTTGCCACTACTGCGAATGAGTGTGTGATGATACTCTGCACGCGTTTTTCTACTGTGGACGATGGATGGAGCTTCACATTAACGAACTCTTAGCAGCAACTATCGTGGCGTAGATGTTGAGAGGAGAGAACCAATGAATTGTGTTTCTCAGTATATTTTAGGATTTTTGCGCACAGCGATTTTAGTGAGAGAATGGAAGGAGCGCTCCTGAATGACAAAAAAGAAAATACAACTCAAAATATGTGATAAATTGTTGCTCGTTGATATTCGGAAAAATAGGCGGATGTGCATCAATTATAATACTTAATATAAAATTTGTAGTGGAACTTGAAAGTTCGACCAAAATTGAATGATTATAAATTGTTCACTGCTCTAGCTATATTGTCATTTTTATGATATTTATGCAAGAAATATTTGTTAAGCTTTTCTTTTCTTGAGGAGAAAAGCAGTTCATGTAATTGTATGGTTCAATCCTCTATAAATTTTCCAGCATTTATTTAGCTCACCCTAACTTAATCTGAGGTGCTCGAGATATTCTGGCGATCATTTCTTTTTAATTATCTGATCTTTTATTCTTGACATGCAGCCTTACTTATAGGGCTCATATTTGGTGGAGGTACTTACCAAGGCACGAAATCCCTGCTTGGGTTCCTCTAATATTGGGTAGTTTAAATGTATCCAAAAGATATCAATTTTTGAAACAGTGAATTCCTAGTTTCAAGGAAGCATATCGAGAATCTGTACTGGTAAGTGTTTGTCCTAATAGATGTTTAGTCACTTTTCTTTTATTGAGGAAAATAAGAGTGAATTTAACTATTGTTACACTGAAAAAATAAGAACCGACACATTGTCATCTTTAAAATCTAAACTTCAAGGTCAACAATCGATGTTTACTAAAGCTAATACAGAGAGCAAAGATGCCCTGATATCAAGTTTTATTATTGCGTTAAAAATCGCGAAAAGATCAAAACCTTTCATGGTGATTTTATTAGAGACTCCATGTTGAAAGTTACCGATGTTTCATTTCCATCTCAAAAGTTAATGATTCGAAATATTCCTCTTTCAAGAAACACTGTTGTTTTATGAATGAATGATTTATCTCAAAATTTGGCTCTTCAACCAAAGGAGAAAATTAAGGAACTTACAAACTTATACAGTTGATACAGCTCAAGTTGCTGTTCTTATACAAGGCATCAACAGTAACTTTGAAATAACTGAAGAACTATTAATGTGCGTTCCATTAACAGGTACTACAACAGCAAATGATATTTATTCTGCAATTGTGCATTTGATAGCAGAATATGAACTCGACTGGAATATACTTAGCAGCACAACTGCGAATGGCGCTCCTGCCATGGTTGGCAAACATTCGGGCGTTGTAACTGAATTAAAACAGAAAACATCAGGAAGTTTTGTGGGATTTCAATATATAATTCATCAGGAATAATTGGCATCGAAACATTTAAAAATGGACCATATCACGCAACCTATAAATAAACAAGATGTGGACAAAAAGTTTTCTGATGTCCCTTATTTCGAGGAGTAGTTTTAGAAAGTTTTCTTACATTACGTGACCCTATTAAAGCTTTCATGTTAGAAAAGGCAAACCAATTGATTATGACAATGATTGATTGTGTCTTTTTGGTAGATATGAAGAAACACTCGACTGATCTATAAAGTTACTGAGCAAAAAACTGATTGTCACTCAAATATACTTATATAATCAAGCCTTTGAAACAAAGTAGAGGCTGTGAGAAAATCAGGAAAAAATCAAACTTTGGACCATTTCCCTCATTTAAAATCATTTAGCACAGTGATCCAAAAAAAATTTGATGATTATTCTCAACTTCTGCAAAATTTAATTAAGAAATTCAACAATCGTTTTGAAGACTTTCACAAAATGAATGAAATGTAATTTCCAATTTTCAATAATCCTTTCAATTTTGAAGCTTCACAGGCACCAGTTAATTTGCAAATATGATAGATCATCTATCGGACTGTATTTTTGAAGAAAAATTTAATGAGACTAACGCTCTTACATTTTATACACAATATTTGAAGAGTTTGGATAATTACACGGAATTAATAAAAAAGCATGCAGCACGCATTTACGTGAACAGATGTTTTCCATCATAAAAATAAATAAGAACAAACATCGCACAAGACTTACGAATGAACATCTTCAATCAATTCTTAAAATAACTACAAGGAATATGATACTCGATATCATTTTCGAGTTCCATAATAACATTTAATCTAAGAAAACAATTGTGTGAGCCAATTTGCTAGTGATTCTTTACATCATCGTTCTTGATGATTTTTCTCACTAACAGAATCATTATAAGCTAATTTCTATGCAAAACCACTTCAGCCTCAATGAATAGGTGTAATTTTCTGATTGGTTTATTTAGAAACCAGAGGCAAAACAGAGAAGTTAACATCTTTGATAAAGTAACTAACCTAACTACACGCCAGTTTATTTTATTTAAGTTGTAAATAAACAATCACAGAAAAAAATCTTAACTTCAAAATATTACATATCTCAAGACGTAAGGCAATTAATGTAACTTTTAGAGTCGTTATCAACAAAATTTCACATCAACCCTTTCGCAATTCAAAATAATGATGGTAGTGAGTATAACGTGGAAGTAATAAAGGCGAAGGCTAATTGTTTTATGATTTAAATTATCTCAATTAAAATATAAATCAAAGAGCTCAAGTACCCTTGATATTTCATTAGAATGAAGGGGTTTTAAGAAGAGCTTATACCTCCTGCAATTGGAAAGGTCCCATTGTTTTCAATTCCTCTCTAGTTAAATAATCTTAACAATCGATACAACGTGAAGCGAATTTGATAGAAATTTATAATATTATTTTTATTTATGTCCAGGAGTTGATTGGAACAAAGTTATATTGTAAGTATAATGTAAAAGAAAATATTGAAATCGGGGTTGTTCAAAGAAATTCACAGGGTGATTTTCAAGAATGACAGAAAGAAGCTGAAATGAACATATACAAAGGGAAATTCTATTTATTACTGCTTAAAACTGATAATATTTATATATGTTATTCTCAAAATACGTGAGATATCCCAGATGGAAACTAACATACTAAATGTATAACATCTGGAAGAGAATATAACTTTGAGAGAGTTTATCAAGTTTATTATCTAGGATCAACCATAACATTCACAAACCTAGAAAAAAATGAGATAAATAGTAGAGTTTTAAAATGAAACAGGGCCCTGGGTTGCTTATCAAAATACTGAGAACGAAAAACCTTTCAACAGCAGTCAAAATAAGAATTTATGAAACAATTATTGAAAGACTAGCAGCTCAACATGCATCGGAAACTTGGATAATGACAAAAAAGACAATAATAAAGAAAAGAAAAGTCATCAGTAAAATTTATGGCGAAGTCAAAATGGCAGAAGGTATCTGGAGAAGATGTACAGCCAGAGGACCAATGATAATACACAAGAGGTATAAAATAATAAAGTTAGTTTGAGCACAAAGAGCAAGATGGTTAGGTCACATTACCAGGTAACTGCAGCAAAGAATGGTGCCGAAGGGAGAAAGAAGAAGGGGTAGCAAAGCACGAAGGAAGTGGGAAAGAATACTTAAGAAGATTAAAGTCAAAATTTAGAGGTGAATTGTATATAGGGTGTTTCCAAAGAAGGTGAAGCCGTCTCAATGATAAATAGGAAACTGAAAAATATTTGGGGTTTGCTCAGTAAAAAATTTTCGTAACGCCATCCGTATACAAGATAAAGGGCGTTGAAGACACGTTTTTTACGATTTTGTCGCAACTACTGACAACATTGTAATGAAATTTTATACGAATACGTTTTGGAAGCTGATACATCCAATGAATTTTTTTTTACGTTAATTACACGGTTCGTACCAAATAAGTAATAACCGATGGTGGTATGGAATAAGATGAATGTATTAATTAAACAAAAAATCACAAGATGAAAATCTAAAAGAAGACTAATAACATAAAATAAAATTCCATTGAAGTAGGTGTTCGAAATGTCCTTTTTTTTCACGAATACACAAGCCCATCGTTTTTTATAAAGAATCTATTGATCTTCTAAACGGGTCTCAGCTATGAGATCATTCAAGTGACGTTGAAATCTGTCTTTCAATTCTTGAAGTGTGCAAAGGATTGAAACCGCTTGACCTAGGAGGCCAATGAGCTTTTGCACCTCTACCAATTCATCGATTCGGAAAATGGTTACTCAACCAATTACTACACCTTCTATCAAAGTTTGATGGAGCTCCATCGTGAATAAAAAATAGAGATTTCGATATCATTTAGCGTTAAATCTTCTAATATCTCGAATAATTGATTGCTCGAAAAATCACCAGGAACATATCACCATTTAAATTTCCAGATAGAATGTGACAGCCTATTGATTTGTTATCACACCAGTAGCGTGCATTATTGGAATTAATCATACATTGTCGCATCGTTTGTAAAAAGAATACATTTTAAAAAATTTGGATTGTAATGTGTGACAAAAATCCACTCTAACCGGTTTGTTTGTCTTGCCACATTCCTCACGCTAACTTTTGGAATTTAATCAACTAAATTCAGAATAATATTTTCTTTATTAATGGTTCTTGTTGTTTTTGGCCAGAATTTATTTTTTCAAGTCTCACATTCCCAGTTTCTCGACAACGTCGTTCAATGGCTCTAAATGTATTTATACTTGGTAAGTTTCTTCGAGGAAACTTTTCTGCATAACGCTTAACAGCTGCACTAGAGTTTCCTAAACTCTCGCCTAAGGTTAATAACATGTCAGTGAATTCAAAACTTGAGTACATTTTGATTAACAATATCTAATTTAACCAATAAGAAGGTTTTAGAAATATA